>NC_057415.1:10025309-10320625 GCF_019320065.1 Cervus canadensis | reverse complement strand
TGCTGCGGTCACCATCTGCAGTGATTTTGGAGCCCAGAAAAATGAAGTCAGCCACTGTTCCACTGTTTCCCCATCTATTTGCCATGAAGTGATGGGACCAGATGCCATGATCTTAGTTTTCTGAATGTTGAGCTTTAAGCCAACTTTTTCACTCTCCTCTTTCACTTTCATCAAGAGGCTTTTTAGTTCCTCTTCACTTTCTGCCATAAGGGTGGTGTCATCTGCATATCTGAGGTTATTGATATGTCTCCCAGCAATCTTGATTCCAGCTTGTGCTTCTTCCAGCCCAGCATTTCTCATGATGTACTCTGCATATAAGTTAAATAAGCAGGGTGACAATATACAGCCTTGACGTACTCCTTTTTCCTATTTGTACTCCTTTTCCAGTCGTGCTCCATGTCTAGTTCTAACTGTTGCTTCCTGACTGCATACAGATTCTCAAGAGGCACGTCAGGTGGTTGGTATTCCCATCTCTTTCAGAATTTTTCCGCAGTTTGTTGTGATCCACACAGTCAAAGGCTTTGGCATAGTCAATAAAGCAGAAATAGATGTTTTTCTGGAACTCTCTTGCTTTTTCAATGATCCAGCAGATGTTGGCAATTTGATCTCTGGTTCCTCTGGCTTTTCTATAGCCAACTTGAACATCTGGAAGTTCACAGTTCACGTATTGCTGAAGCCTGGCTTGGAGAACATACATATACATGCACACTCAAATATATCATATATATGCATAGACAAAAGGCAGGTATAAATATATCACAATTTTGACAGATGTTAACTATTTGAAAAATTCCAAAAAGATTATGCATTAATATAGTCCATGGAATTCTCCAGGTGAGAATATGGAGTGGGTAGCTGTTCCCTTCTCCAGAGGATCTTCCTGACCCAGGAATCAAACCGGGGGCTCCTGCAATGCAGGCGGATTCTTTTTACCAGCTGAGCTATCAGGGAAACCCATAAAGAAAATAGTTTTTGTGAAAGAAAACAAAAACCTGTCCAGATTGCAGAAAGAGCTGCTTCCCTGGGTAGGTTTCCAGTATGGCAAAGGGGCCAGTGGAGAAACATCCCCAGATTTTCCTGAACCATTTCTTCGATGTTGCCTTTTTATTTTAAACTGGCGTTAGGTCCAGGGTATAATGCACATTCGTATTCTAATCTTAGAAGAAAAATACCCATGGAAAAACTTGATGTGATTTTTCTGAATATCCATGACCTAAAAATATTTTACTCCTGGAGGAGTCAGGACAAAGGGAGATGAAAGGAAGCCATGGAAAGAAGCCTTCTATGCTGTATGGCTGGAGTCACCAGCTTTGAGCTTAAGGTGTAGGACCGAGTCGTAAATACCCATCCACACCTGTTCTAACATCTTTGAGTGACCAGAAAGTTATGGAGTGTAGACATCTTTCAGTGGGAAAGTGGAGTTTGATGAGGCACATTTGGGGCCACTTTGCAGGGAGAAACCAAGCCAAATCCCATACCATGTTTATAGCCCAATGAGACGAGATTTTTTGAAAAATAGATTATTTAGTTACTTCATTTGGCTGTGTCTGATCTTAGTTGTGGCATGCGGGATCTTTCGTTGTGGTGCACAGGTTGCTCTCTGGTTGTGTTGTGTGGACTCAGTAGTTGCAGCACATGGGTTTAGTTGCTTCGCGGCATGTGGGATCTTAGTTTCCCCATCAGGGATTCAACCTGCGTTCCCTGCGTGGGCAGGCAGATTGCTAACCACTGGACCACCAGGCAAGCCCCTTAACGGGTAGGTTGTAGGTGCTTTATTATCATGTCCCTGTGAAGTGCTCCCGTATTAACTGGGACTTATGGTGTGGTTGCTGTCTTTGTTGAACTCTCTCAGGGTGTTTCAGTTTCAGAAGAAAGATGTTTCAATCAAATCACCTTCCATTTAGGACATTAACTAATGAGGGCAAGATTGCCCTGCAATGACCTAGGAGAATGACAGAAGTCTTGATTTATTCTTAATACATATGGGACTTTTCCCCTTGGGCCCAGGCTGTGATACATATACATTTCATAATTAAAATTATGTATTTCACAAATGCATACAAGAGTAGATAGCAACTGACACCATCATCCATTTTCAGAAGCAGCATGTTAACAAATATATTTTAAAAGGATTAACAAATATGTGAGCCCGACCCCATGGACGCTGGTCTGTCCCTTTTCTTCCCTCTCTGGCATGACTGCCATCCTGAATGTGGTGTCACATGCACTTGTCAGTTTGCTTTGGGGAGGATAACTTTTCCTGGCAACCATACCCAGTTAAGTAGACGAGAGCTCAAAATACCACTTCCTGACAGACTGTAATGTAATCGCTCTCCTCCAGTGGTCGGGGTGAGCCTCCAAAGTGGTTTTCTGGCTGACCTTCCCATTTTCCATTGTGCCGGTCCCACAAGGGTTTGTGCGGAAGGACATGCATCGACTGAAGCTTTTGGTGTTACTGAAATGGCAGAATCTTCCAGACAGGTGACCCTTGATGACTCATCACAGACCTGGAGTCCTGGTTGGCGCCCTTCAGCATGTGGTATCCTTCTCCAAGATGGGTGGGTGGGTGTGTGTGTGTTTGAGGGGTGGGTCACTGGACAAAACTCAGTATGCCTGTCCTTCCCAGGGCTCTGGCAGAGAACATTGAGTCCAGGGAGTCAGGAAACCATGCAAGCACCACCTTTATTGTCTCCAATGATGTTTATGATCTTTTCTTGATCAGAGTTCAATTTGTTATCAAAACCCTCCCCTCTTACCCCTGGTGGAACAGCAAACTAATCCCTAAGTTTCCTTTTATCTCAAGTTCCTGTAGTCAGATGTCTTAATTGATGTAGCTAATAGGATACAAAGTAAGGGCAGTGGTATTTCCTGAAATAGTCTAGGTATTCCACTAAAAAAAGAGGTTTCATGGGATATGCTAGTTTAAATAAACATCTTGAAAATGGCAGAACTTCACAGAATCTTCAGTGTCCTAGTGCTTGCTGGGATTCTCCAAGAGTGAAATAAATATACATGGATGATTATCAAAGTCATCTGACATGAAATTTTTAAAACTGAAGCATCTCATGAAATGATGAGCTTGGGACAGACTTTTGGCTCTACTGGAGTGTAGTATTCACTTTCCATGCATTTTTTCCCACTTTATTATGCTTGCTTTCTTAATGATTGCCTTGGGCAACAACAGGAACTCTCTCTCTCTCTCTGTCTGTCTCTGTGTGTGTGTGTGTGTGTGTGTGTGTGTGTGAGAGAGAGAGAGAGAGAGAGAGAAAGGGGAGAGGGAGAGAGAGGTGTGTTAACAAGCTGGATCTTTCACAAACTGGTAAATTAGTCTGTCAGTCTGCAAATTATAGAAAGCTCACTAAAGGCATGTTTTGAAGGATTTTGGTTTTCTAGCATCTGCATCTCCTCATTCTCCAAATCCCAGTTGTGCCAAATAGATGAAAAGTTAATTCCATTATGGAGTACAGAACTGCAAAAGGAAGTTCAAAAAATGCCCTTTTGTTTTTCCATTGTAACATTTCCCAGGAGTGTCCATCTTTGGAACCTACTCTGCTGCTAATGGTCTAGTGTTTTTGACAGATTTGCGGTTGTTTCTGCTTCTGGGATGAGCAGACTGCGGGGGAAGTTCCTGTAATGACTGTGGGGAAAGGCACAATTAGCAGATAAAAAGCCAGGTGATAGAAAATAAAAGAGATTGGGTGTTAAGTGTGTTTTAGGGTTGGACATGACTGAATGAATTGAACTGAGAGTGGGGGGATTGAAGGCAAGAAGGGCAGGAAACACAAATCATATTTATTGCGATTGGAACAGTGTTCAGCTGTCCTCTTGTCTTTGGGATTCCAGTGATCTGGCCCTGGGGGTGTCTGACCTGGGAAGGCTGAATGTAAGTCATCAGCCACTTTGTTTCTCTTTTGTTGACTGGACTTGGTTGTTACATTTATTGAGATTTTCATTAGTGAATTTTTTACCTGAAGGCATTAATTTTTAAGAGTATTATTATTTTAACATGCTATTATTTTTAGCAGTATTGTGTACATTTTTTCTCAGCTACTTGAGGTTGAATCGAAAATAATAATTTTTAAAAGTGGTGAGTTCAGTATAGTTGTATATAAGACCAGTTTTAAAAAATCTCATGTTGAATGACCAAATTTGCATTTGAAGATGGTGAAGTCAATGGCACTGTGTGCAGCTAATGTCTGAGACAAAGGGAAACGGCACCTTTGATTGTTGTGGGCACCAGACAGTCCAGGTGGCTCTGCTGAGTTTTGTAATGAACTTACATTAGTTTGTTATTCTAAATGCCCAACTCTCAACCGGTCCTAAAACATGGTGCCCAGGCCCCGTAGCACAGAGGTTGGAACTTTTCTTTCTTTCCGCCTCTGCTTACCTAATATGAGATCTTCCAGGCTTCTACCACAGGTCACACCAGGGTCACTTGACAGGGCTGTTGAGATGGCTGGAGACCTGAGCGGAATAAAGAATATCCTCCTTTCCTCCTGGCATTTATGAAACACACACACACACACACACACACACACACACGTGTCTGTGGGAGTGAGCTTCTGCTGAAGGGGGAAATGGGAGACTTCTGACAGTTTCACAATTTATTCACTCTTAATTTCTTTCCCCCATTTTCCTTGTAGGATCTTCTTCATTATGCAGCATGGACAATGTCTAAATTATTTCCTGTTCCTATTTTTTACTTTGTCAAACAATAAATGGGGGACCATTAAATGGGGGGACCATGCTGATGGTCCAGCCTTGGGTTTTGTGAGTGGAAAAGAGATTTTTCAAAGGAGACATGGTGTCTGCCCTTAAAAACCTCACTATTGAGTGGGTGGAACTTGTGTAGGTAGCTGGAGAGGCCTTCATGGAGAAGGTGAGTTGTGAGTGTGAAATGAAGTGAGGAGAATTATTCAAATATCAGGAGAGTGGAAGTATTGTGACC
Source organism: Cervus canadensis (assembly GCF_019320065.1). Lineage (NCBI taxonomy): Eukaryota > Metazoa > Chordata > Mammalia > Artiodactyla > Cervidae > Cervus > Cervus canadensis. The sequence goes on along the minus strand of NC_057415.1, from coordinate 10,315,677 downwards.
AATTTTTTTTTTCAGACATGATTTCCGTTTTCTAAATTGTAGATATTTTACTTATGGCTTCATTGGCCGTTTATCTTCTTGTGTAATCCCTTGTGTTCTAATCCATAAGATTAAGCAGTGGAATATTTCTTTTCACTGTTGATCAATTCCTCTGTGGGTTGCAGTTGCATCCAGGACTAAATTTGCACTGAAAGATGGCTAAGTGTCAGTGGAGCTGTGTGAAATTAATGTTAGCTTAGGACTAAATGCAGAATAAAATGTTTCAGAGGGGCTCCAAACAACAGCATTTTTACTTCTGTCTTTCCTTTTTGTGCATTGGTATGTTCCTTCTGCAGCTGAGTTGAAGGAGAGCGTATTACCGAGATGTTTGTGCATCCTTGATGCCAATTATTTCCTTGTATGTAGGTTATGTAACTATAATAAAATTCTAGGGAAAAAATCTCAGTGGTTCAGTGTGCTTCTTTACAAAAGAGATAAAAACAGTATGTATTCTAATAGAATCAGAGGTAGGACTACTGATGCTATAGGAAAACCTGTGAAAGTTAATAGCTTAGGCTCTGTTTCTGTTCTGGCTAAAACCAAATATTGGTGAAAATTCAACCTCTGTTGTTCTTGATGGGAACTTGAGAGAAAATTCATTTTGACCAGCCTTTCCTTGCTGTGATGGGTGGTTAAACCATGGTAAGTTTCTGGTGGTGAAGACACTTTGGTGAAATTTTAAAAATAATTTTTGGGGTGCTAGATCCTTGAGTTTACCCTTTCTACCCCAAACTTCAACTCTATTCATGTCCAAAAGCCCCCAATGTGTAGTCAGCCCTGGAAAGTCTCTTCACACTCTCCTGGTACATTTAATCATTCCGTTTTCTGTGCTACTTCCTTATACAGAATGATTTGTGGTTAAATCTCTCTCTCTCATCAAGGACTCTCCTCGTACATCTGCATTCCCCAGGCTGCAGACCAGGACTGTCAGGTAGGGAGGGCTTAGAAAATATTTGCTGCATTCAATTCATTTGTTGAGAGCCTCTATTGTGGTGTTGGAAGTCCACCAACTCCAGCAGTGTCCTGGAGATCTGTTATTACATCCCATCTATGTCTTCAGAAGCCTTTCAGCAGATTTCTGAGATGAGGTGTTTTGTCCTAAAATTCAGTTTCTTACAAGTAGAGAGAAATATATAGATGGCCTTTATCTCTTATTCCACTGAGATAGGCTTTTTGGAGTGGGGAGGAGAGGGAGGTGGTGAAGTCTTGGTGCTTAGGGATGAGAGAAAAATTAGAAGTGCTTTTGACAAAACCTGTTTGATTCATTTGGTAAGGTGGCTTTTTGGTGACCTTTCATAATCCACTACTAATGGCATTTCCCCCACTGGCATAAATTTTACTTTCTGCTGATGATAACTTGGGTGACACCATTAATATTCTCTTCTTGCTCTGCTGAAAACAACAGCATGTCAAACGAGATGAATGGCAGGGGTTAGATGGGAAGTAATGCTGTTTGCAGTGCAAGCAATGTTGAAAGGATCCCTGCTAACCAAATGCTTAGACAAAACATGCTTACAGTGGTGCTTGGGAGGATATTCATAATCAGTCTATGGCATCATGTTGATTCAAGATGTCTTTGTTAATGCAAGAGTTTACTTCAAATTTAGGCATAGTGCTGAATATTCAGTGGTTGCTATCAAAGGACTTAGTGGTGTGTGTGTGTGTGTGTGAATGGAAACATTAACTAATGTTCCTTTAAACAAAGGCATAGAATAAGTCCCATTATGTTATAGGTTTTAATGACTTAGACATAGATTCATGGGCCAGTGGAAACAGGTGGGCTCACCTGGTAGAATACATAAGCTGAGATGAGCTAGGGAAGGGTTTGGTCACTTGACTGGCAAGCATCCTTGAACTGCCATGTTTGAGAAAGTGCATTCTTTTCCCTGCTGGCTGCCAAATGTAGCTTCCCAGGGACTCTGGAGGTCCTGATGATGGGCAAAACCTTAGGCTATCGTAAAGTGTACAGCCTAGAAGAGATGCACAGTGCTGGTCAGCCTTGGTGAGCTGTCAGCATTATAAGTAGGCAGGATATGTTTTTATAGCCCCTTTGGTCTCAGCTTCAAAATCGTGCCTCCGTGTCCCACCGCTGCCTTCTCTATAGGGCTTCCCTGGTGGCTCAGAGGGTAAAGTGTCTGCCTGCTATGCGGGATACCCGGGTTCGATCCCTGGGTCAGGAAGATCCCCTGGAGAAGGAAATGGCAACCCACTCCAGTACTCTTGCCTGGAAAATCCCATGGATGGAGAAGCCTGTTAGGCTACAGTCCATGGGGTCGCAAAAAGTTGGACACGACTGAGCGACTTCACTTCACTTCATGGAATTTAGTGAATGTATGTCATTCACTGTTGATCAACAGAGATGTGTGCTTGTACAAGGGGGTAATGTGAGTAATTCTTTGCTGTAGGATTATCCATTAGTATACTCATATATACATTATAGTATATTTTACATTGAGCTTCCCTGGTGGCTCAGATGGTAAAGAACCTGCGTGCAATGGAGGAGACCTAGGTTCAATCCCTGGGTCAGGACTCTTCTTGAGAATCTTCCCCTGGAAAAGGGAATGGCTACACACTCCAGTGTTCTTGCCTGGGAAATCCATGGACAGGGGGGCTGCAAAGAGTTGCACACGACCAAGCGACTAAAATATACACACATTTTTTTACAATATATATAATATATATGATACACATTGAACTTTGTACCATATGTCCATTAATATATTAGAATCTGGTAAAAGAGCTTTAACCCACTCCAGTGTTCTTGCCTGGAGAATCCCATGGACAGAGGAACCTGGAGGACTGCTGTCCATGGGGTCGCACAGAGTCGGACACGACTGAAGTGACTTAGGATGCATGCATGCAAAAGAGCTTTCTTCCTCAAATTTTTCGAAGGCGTTTAAGAATCATTGGCGTGTAGGGAACTTGTATGCTCTTGGTTAAATCCACCTAACTTTTACAGATCTTTTGTGTGTGTGTGAGACAGACGTGATACACTCGTGCCTGAGGACAGAGCTGGAATTCAGGTTTTGTATCGCCTGTGGCACAGCACCCTTTGTACTATGCTATGCTTAGGTGCTCTAGTCGCGTCCAGCTTTTTGCGACTCCATGGACAGTAGCCCGCCAGGCTCCTCTGTCCGTGACATTCTCCAGGCAAGAATGCTGGAGTGGGTTATCATGCCTTCCTCCAGGGGATCTTCCCGACCCAGGGATCGAACTCTAGTCTCCTGCATCTCCTGCATTGCAAGCGGATCCTTTTCCTCTGAGCCACTGGGGAAGGCCCCCTCTTTGTATCACCCCACCTGGCTTGTCCTTTGTTTGCTCCTCCCTGGGTCATGTCTGGGTAGCGGGAATCCCAAAAGCGAACTCTTAATGATGCAAAGTAGTATTTCCCACTGGGCTTCCCCGCGGTGGCTCAGACAGTAAAGAATTCGCCTGCAATGCGGGAGACCTGGGTTTGATCCCTGGTCGGGAAGATTCCCTGGAGAAGGGCATGGCAACCCACTCTAGTATTCTTGCCTGGAGAATCCCATGAACAGCGGAGCCTGGTGGGCTACAGTCCATGGGGTCGCAAAGAGTCAGACATGACTAAGTGACTTTCACTGCCACTAAGGAGTATTTCCCATCTATCCCTGAAACGGAGGATCAGTGAGGCTGCATTGCACCCCAAGTGTTTGACAGGAAAGCCGTCTTTAGCTGTGAGACGTGATACATCTCTCATTCAGAATTTAATGATCTGAAGAACTCAGCTACTTCTAAATTATTTTTCTCGGTTTTAATGAAATTGCTTAGTGTAATTAAGTGCTATGTGGCAGTAAAGCACAATGCACTATTTACAGATTTCCTATCTCCTAAAGATCAAAATGGAATTGGAAAATTAGTCATGTTCCTGTTAAATTATTTATGAATTACCCTGTGGTTTAATGAGATGATTGTTAGTGTAAGGGCAAACTAGCTGATTTTCTGCATCAGATTACAGAAGGACATTTTAGTATCAGAAATATAAACTGTAAGTGTATGTAATTTTACACACCAGTGAGAAAATGGCATAACTCTGGTTGGCTGTCTATGAACAATCTTCTCCAGCCCCCTGTGCAGAATTCTGATCTGGGTTCATGTGTCTGATGTCATCTTGATGAGGATTTATTAGTGAATGCCCAGACATAGCTAGTCATTGATGTTTGTTTCTCTGCCTGAAGCCTAGGGACAGAATTACACCAGTTCTCCAGAACACAATGAAGCTAAGGCATTGACAAATGTTTATTTAGTATCCACAGCAGTGGACTTTATTATATGTTTTTTTTTTGGGGGGGGAATTAATAGACTATCTATATCTCTAGATATATGTCAGAAGATAGAGCCTTTCTCTATACTGTATCTTTTTTTTTACAACTGCTTTGGTTTTACTAGGGTGCAAATATTTCCCAAGCCCAAGTCATTTCCCTTCCAATAGATTTGAGACTTTTTCTTGGCTAACCATTGATATTTTTACTTCTTTGAAAATTGGCAACATGTTTGTAAAATACAGATGTCTACACTTGACTGAGTCCTTTTTCCTTTGCCACATTCCCCCATGATTGATTGAGGGGATTCTATGACTGGGAAAAATTCCAGTGCCTATGTTATACTCTGTATTGGCAAGAAATATTATTTAAAAACATGCTTACTTGCTTAAGGTCCCTTCCTATAGCTGGTGTGGAAACAGAGAAGGAGCACTTCATCTAGGTAAACTCTTTAAAGAAATTTATTAATATAAAGGATTGCAGAGGGAAGTTTTATACTAATTATTAAGAAAGACTAAACATATTCTCCTAAGGAATAAGCACTTACCCTTTTTTTCTTTTTATAAGGTTTTTTTTTTTTTATTGGAGCACAGTTTGTTTACAATGTTGTATTGGTTTCTGCTGTACATTAAAGTGAATCAGTTATACATAAACATATATTGCCTCCCTCCCACTCCATCCCTGCTCCACCTTCTAGGTCATCGCAGAGCTGAGCTGAGCTCCCTGTGCCATGCAGCATGTTCTCACTCGCTATCTATTTCACACATGGTGGTATATATGTATGTCAGTGCTAATATACACTCATAATACATGTCTCTCTATTTGTCCCTCCCTGCCTCCCTTTCCCTGTGTCCACAAGCCCATTCTCTATGTCTGTGTCTCTACTCCTGCCCTACAGATAGGTTCATCAGTACCATTTTTACAGATTCCATACGTATGCGTTAATATAAAGTATTTGTTTTCCTTTTCCTGACTTCACTCTGTATGACAGACTCTAGGTTCATCCATGTCCCTGCAAACGACCCAATTTCATTCCCTTTTTGTTTGAGTGATATTCCCTTGTGTACATGTGAAAGGGTGAAGTGAAGTTGCTCAGTCATGTCCGACTCTTTGCGACCCCATGGACTGTAGCCCACCAGGCTCCTCCATCCATGGAGTTTTTAGGCAAGAGTACTGGGGTGTGTTGCCATTCCCTTCTCTAGGGGATCTTCCTGACCCAGGGATCGAACCAGGGTCTCCCGCATTGCAGGCAGACACCTTACCCTCTGAGCCACGGGAGTATACATTCATCTGTCAGTGGACGTTTAGATTGCTTCCATTTCCTGGCTATTGTAAATAATGCTGCAATGAACACTGGGGTACATATATCTTTTCAAATGATGGTTTTCTCAGGGTGTATGCCTAGTAGTGGGATTGCTGGATCATATGATAGTTTTATTCCTACTTTTTAAAGGAACCTCTATATTGTTCTCCACAGTGGCTGTATCAACAGTGCCAGAGGTTCCCTTTTCTCCAAATCCTCTCCGGCATTTATTGTTTGTAGATTTTTTTTTGCTGATATCCATTCAGTCCACTGTGAGATCATACCTCATTATAGTTTTGATTTGCATTTCTGTAATAATCAGTGATGCTTAATATCTTTTCAGCACTTATCCTTAAGCTCCAAAATTTCACCAGAAATATTCTCTTCCAGTGATGAAAATAAATTCTCTGTAGTGAGTCTGAAGGCCCACTGTGTGCTTTTAGAATCAGAGGTTTTTTCTGAAACACATTTCCCATGGCCCATAGGGGTGTGTGTAAGCTCAGTACATGCACTTGGATTCTTTACACCCAACATAGTTTTAAATTCACACCCTGTCATTTTACACTGTGCCACAGTTTACATTTGCATCAGACAAGGTTTTAGTTGCAGATGTTAGAATCCACAATAGCTCACTTAAACACAAAAGGGTTTATTAAGTGGTGTAGATTCAATGGAGGGTGGTAAATGGATTCAAACAGATTCAGGGCGGAGCTCCCAGGGACAGTTCCAAAACCACACTGTTGAAGCAGACTGTCAAAGCTGCTGCCGCCGATGCCACAGCCAGGGGGCTGCCTGCCATGCCCGGGTGCCCCTGCAACAGGTCCTGGTCCGGAACCGCGCCTCCTCTGCTGCCTCCTACACTTACAAACAGCTCATGTGGCACTCAGAGGTGGGAGTGGGCCCACATTCATGGTTGGATTCTTTGACTTAAATTGGTTTGCTGGTGGCATCTATGCTCCTTCCTGCCTGTGGGTTTGCACGAGCTCTTCCGCGTATTTGGGGTACCTCTGTTTCTTCCCTTCTGATTGAATTTCCATCCTCCTTCCTTTTTGGTTTGTAGCCCAAGATATCTTATTTCCAAGAGTCCATCCCTAATAGCTACTGGCTTCAGAAACTTTCCTATTTCATTATGTTCTACAGTACTTTTTAAAAAATAAAAATTGTATATATTTAAGAATGTAAAAATGATGTTTTGATATATGCATTGTAAAATGACTACTACATATCTATCACATCACATACTTATCATTTTTGTTGTGAGAACACAAGATCTAGTCTCTTAGCAAATTTTAGTATAAAATGCCATATTATCAACTGTAGATACCCTGTTGTACATTAAATCTCTAGAACTTATTCATCTTACATAATTGAAACTTTCTTCCTACTGACCGGCATCTGCCATTTCCCCTACCTTTCTGCCCTGGTAACCGTCAATGTACTCTCTGTGTCTGTGATTTTGACTTTTTCAAGGTTCCATATATAAATGAGATCAGACAGATTTTTTCCTCTCTGTATCTGGTTTATTTCACTTAATATAATGTCTTTCAGGTTCATCTATGAGGACAGGATTTCCTTCTTTTTTAAGGCTGAATAGTATTCCCTGTGTATACATATATGTACCAGAAATTCTTTGTTCATCTGTCGATAGACACGTAGGCTGTTTCTGTATCTTCGCTGCTGTGAATAATGCTGCATGGAACATGGGAATGAAGATATCTCTTCAAGATACTGATTTCATTTCATTTCTTCTAGATATATATGCCAAAGTGGGATTTCTGGATCAAATGTTAGTTCTATTTTAGTTTTTTGAAGAATCTTCATACTGTTTTTCACAGTGGCTACACCAGTTTACATTTCTAGCAACAGTTCCCCAGGGTTGTTTTTCTCCATATCCTTGCCAATACTTGATGTCTTTGTCTTTTTGCTAATACTCATGCTAACAGAGTACTTATTATATTTATGAAAAGTGAAAGTGTTAGTTGCTCAATTGTGTCTGACTCTTTGTGACCCTGTGGACTATAAACCACCAGGCTCATCTGTCCATGAAATTCTCTAGGCAAGAATACTGAAGTGGGTTACCATTCCCTTCTCCAGGGGATCTTCCTGACCCAGGGATCGAACTCCGTGTTCCTGCATTGCAGGCAGATTCTTTACCGCCTGAGCCACCAAGGAAACCCATCATATTTATGTACCAATTATTTATGTTGTAATATTAAGAAGTTTACATGTCCTATTTTTCTGAGTAGTAACTCCACACTTCATATCTGTTTTCATCCCCTAAACCTAGTAGGATATACTATAGTAGACCTATATGTATTTGTTGTTGGTGATAACTATAATCATTGACAACATCAGTTCAGTTCAGTCACTCAGTTGTGTCCGACTCTTTGCAACCCCATGAATCACAGCACGCCAGGCCTCCCTGTCCATCACCAAATCCCAGAGTTTACTCAAACTTATCCATTGAGTCAGTGATGCCATCCAACCATCTCATCCTCTGTTGTCCCCTTCTCCCTTTGCCTTCAATCTTTCCCAGCATCAGGGGCTTTTCAAATGAGTCAGTTCTTCACATCAGGTGGCCAAAGTATTGGAGCTTCAGCTTCAGCATCAGTCCTTCCAATGAATATTCAGGGTTGGTTTCCTTTAGGATTGACTGGTTTGATCTCTTTGCAGTCCAAGGGACTCTCAGGAATCTTCTCCAACACCACAGTTCAAAAGCATCAATTCTTAGGCACTCAACTTTCTTTTTAGTCCAATTCTCACATCCCTACTTGACTACTGGAAAAACCATAGCTTTGACTAGACGGACCTTTGTTGGCAAAGTAATGTCTCTGCTTTTTAATATGCTGTCTAGGTTGGTCATAGCTTTTCTTCCAAGGAGCAAGTGTCTTTTAATTTCATGGCTGTAGTCACCATCTGCAGTGGTTTTAGAACCCCAAAAAATAAAGTCTGTCACTGTTTCCCCATCTATTTCCCATGAAGTGATGGGACCAGATGCCATGATCTTAATTTTTTGAATGTTGAGTTTTAAGTCAACTTTTCACTCTCCTCTTTCACTTTCATCAAGAGGCTCTTTAATTCTTCTTCTCTTTCTGCCATAAGGGTGGTGTCATCTGCATATCTGAGGATATTGGTATTTCTCCCGGCAATCTTGATTCCAGCTCGTGCTTCATCCAGGCCAGTGTTTCTCATGATGTGCTCTGCATGGAAGTTAAATAAGCAGGGTGACAGAATACAGCTTTGACGTACTCCATTTCCTATTTTGAATCAGTCTGTTGTTCCATGTCCAGTTCTAACTGTTGCTTCCTGACCTGCATACAGATTTCTCAGCATGGAGTCTGATTTTTCTTGGACTATTCCATCAACCCACTTTCAGGCTTTCTACATAGTAAATGCTTAATGGATGCTGTTGGCCACTCCATAGACAGATTGTAGTATCCATCTATGTCTTTAAAAAAGAAAACTCTTTGCCCATTGTTATTTTGTGAGTTACATACAGTAACTCACAAAAAACTTTACAGTCGTTGTTGAAATCATCTGGTGGGAAATCCAGCAAATAAATGTCCTTTGAAATTTTCAAACAGGTGGATGTTGCTTCCAAAAATGTACTTGGTAGGAACTCCCTGTAAATGAACCTTCCTTATGGCTTCCCAAGTGGTTCGGTGGTAAAGAATCTGCCTGCCAATGCAGGAAATGCAGGAGACATGGGGTTGCTTTCTGGGCCATGAACATCACCTGGAGAAGGAAATGGCAACCCACTTCAGTATTCTTGCCTGGAGAATTCACAGAGAAGCCTGGTGGGCTACAGTCCATGGGGTCACAAAGAGTTGAACATAACTTAGTAACTGAGCACATACACATACGCACAAGCCTTGTCACCAATGGTTAAGTTGTCCTGGAGACAGTGAAGAGCCTCAAAAGAAGAAAGGCTGGAAAAGAGCAAGTGGTTTGCTGTCTTCACTTCTGTTTGCTTTGCCTTGTGTCTGATTTGTAAGGAATTTACTTTGTATGTAATACACTAAAAAAACCTAAAACACACCAACAGCGTTTCCCAAGTCAGGATATTGGCTGTCTGCGCAAAGGGTTCTGTGATCAAATACCGCTGAGAAAGGTTACAATACCCCTCTTGGTGATCACAGGGCTCATTAGCATGTAAAGTGCTGTGGGAAAAAGAAACAGGTTTGATTTTATTGAGCTTTCAGAGTTTCCCTTCCTTATTAGACTGAAGACTCCTCTTTTCAAGATTACTTTGGAACATCTCCTAGAATAATTCTTGAATTGAATACCCTGGAAATCTGGGACAAACCAACGTTTCATACATGGAATTTGAGTTTAAACAAATGATGGTTACCTTGTAAAAAAGTTAGTATTGGACTTTTTGCTAATGTGAATTTGTATATACTGATTTTCCTTTAATGGTGTCATTGTGGTATTTGGTTTGGCAATGTATGGATAGTCTTCTAAATAACAATCATTTAAAAAAGTTGAAAGTAGAATTTCTCTTAGAGAATTGTCCTTTTTTATCAATATACCTACAAAAACTATTTTCCCCCTTTGATTTTTGTTTTTCTTTAAAATGCCTCTGGTACACAGAATTCGATCAATCATAATCCCTAGTTTATGATACACTCACATCATTGGAACATGGAAGATATCCCTCTTTTTTGTTTATAAAAATGTAATTAGTATCCGTAAACCTGGGACTTTAGCAGTAAATAACATCTAACATATGTACACTCTCCAACCCCATCTTTCTGCTTCATTCTACCTGGGATAGAATTACAAGGAAGAAAGGACAAGAAACAGGAAAAGTTTGTTAAAAATTACATGCTTAAAAATAATCATTTGATATATTAGGCAAGAGTCGGACACAGCTTAGTGACTGAACAACGACAACAACAAATAGTACTTCTATTTTAATTTTTTGAGGGACCAAAAAATTTTGAGGGACTGTTTTCTATAGCAGCCGCACCAGTTTACATCCCACTAGATTTCCAATTTCTTTATAGTCTCATCAGCACCTGCTGTTTGTTTTTTTTTTCTTCAATCAATAACCACTCCAGTGGGTGTGAACAGGTATCTCATTGTGGTTTTGATTTGCATTTTCTAAACGATTAATGATTTTGAGGCTCATTTCATGTTCTCAGGACTCTTTTGGAGATCTTATGAAAATTATGAACTTTCTCTATAGAAAAGCAAATATATTTTCCTCACACACATTTGCAGAGCATCACAGAGCCCCTGAAACCCGTATGGGGAGTCACAGGCCTAGATTTAGAACCCTCCTTAGGGGATTGATATTATGGTTAGGTGGCTCTCTCTAAACCATTGCTGTAGAGAGAATGAACTGTATAGTCTTACCTTTTGTTAAGTGTGAGAAATTCATAGTTCTAAATTGAAATATAAGTCCTTGGATACAGGAGTTTTCATTTGCCAGAATATAGTTTTGGGATAAGAAATAGAAGTAAGAAGGGAAGCCAGTCCTGGAAAGATGAGTAGGGCTGTGATTCAGGCAAAGAAAATTCGGCTAAGCCTTAGAGCAGCATAAATAGTATTTTAGGATGTACTCATGGGGCGAGGTGAGAGTCTGATGGCTCTTCTCACACCAGGGGTTCAAGTCTCAATGGAAAAAGACAACCAGTGTGTAGATTCTTTTAAGGAAAAGATCCAGACAAGGCCCGAACCTTGGAATGTCAAAGGTGTGTGGAGGATGGGTGGACAACTGGAAGTCCCGGTAGGTAGCACCAGGGAAGCCTGAAAACAGAGGTATGGATGGTCAGGGGACTGAAGATTCAGGTCGAGAAGCTAATACATGAGTTGTGGATGATGTCTAGAAATACTAGGACAGGGAGAATACTTTTGCTCCATAGTTTCAATCAAATGATGCTGATGGTTGAGACAAAAACCTTTTCTTCATCAGAAGAAAGACCTTGACAGGGGAGGATCTTGGTAACCAGCTAAGAGAAGTACAATCAAGGATTCATTGAGGATGTTGGCAACAAAGCCTTTGTGTTCCAGGAAGGGGAGCAGAATGTGATCAAGGTTCTGTGTGAGACCAGCAGCCAGCTGGCCCAAGGTCAAGCTGGTCATCTGCTGCCCTTAGGGCTGGGCATAACCCATGAATGGAGAGAGGCTTGGACACAGTCTGGGGTACACCTGATTAAAAGGCTTCAGCTAAAAAAAAAAAAAAAAAGGCTTCAGCTGTAGTAGTTGGAATTATCCAAGGCAGTGTTTTTCAACCTTGGCTGGGCATTAGAGTCACCTGGGGGACTTTGCAAATCCTTGTGGTCCAGTATGCTCCAGACTCATTAAATTAGAATTTCTAGGAAGATGAGGTGAGATCCAGGTATCAGTATTTTCTAAAACCATCAGTGATGCTGAAGTGACCCTAAAGCAAGAACCTCTGATTTAAGGGCAAGCAGTCAGACAGTAATTACACAACCTAGCTGTCTTTGAAAAAATTAGCTCTCAAGTAATTTTGGTTAAAACCAGGTTGCTGAGTTCAAAACCATTTCCCTCATCTTCCTGTACTCATTCAGGGGTAGATTTTCTCCGTCTAATTATGGAAAGCGTCTACAGTGAGCTTTTCAAATTTCGTGTGCATACAAATCAGCTAAGGGTTCTGATGCAGTAGGGGTGGAGCCTGAGAGTTTGCATTTCTAGCAAGCACTCAGGGAATCGTGATGCTGCTGTATCACACTTTGAGTAGCAGGATTCTGGGCTCATAACCATGGAGCTGGTTTTCCTTGTTCTTTTATTCATCATATTTGTGGAGTGGTGCTTACTACCTGCAAGATACTTTGCTGGGTACTGAGAATGTGATGGTGAACAAGAGACAGCCCTTGCCCTCCAGGATCATAAAATCCAAGAGGAAAGGCAATATGTTCATTGCTTCATCAAACGTTACTTAAATACAATTATGATTAGAGGCACAAAGGAAAAAGGGTAAACTTCTATGAAACCGTGTGATAGGGAGTCTTGATCTAGTTAGTGGGACAAGATTGTGACTCATGGAGTAAAGTAAGCCCCAGGAGACCCATGTTGTGTACTGATGCTCACTCTGGTTGTGGGAAACCGATGACTTTTTCCTGCAGTTTCCAAAAGTATTGGCTATATTTAGCATACTAACCCTCTTTTCCTGCTGACATTTTCCCATGGTGGCCTCAGCCAACCTCTGACTTTCCTTATCCACCCTATCTCCACTTCCACCTCTCTTCTGAGCTCCAGGTTTCTAACTATGGATGAACATCTCCAATTTGGAGATACCTTAACCCTTAGAACCCACATATTCAGGGGGCAAACTCCTTACCCTCTTTACCACACCAGCTCTGACAGTGTCACCACTATGCTTTTAACCATTCAAGCAAACACCCAGCATTTTGTTTTAATCAATGTGGACTTCATTATTGTTGATTCAAAGAAGCAGCACATATTTTTCTCATTGTTGTTGTTTAGTCACTCAGTCGTGTCCAACTCTTTTGCGACCCCAGGGACTGTAGCCCACCAGGCTCCTCTGTCCGTGGGACTTTCTAGGCAAGAATACTGGAGTGGGTTGCCATTTGCTACTCCCTGGGGGATCTTCCCAACCCATGGACTGAACCCACGTCTCCTGCATTGCAGAATTGTTTACTGCTGAGCCACTTGTCTACATTTTTCACATAGGATCTGAAATAGGTACACGTTACCTTTGTTTGATTCATGTAGTTACTGAGGTTGAGTATACTCAGCCAATACCCACTCAGTGAATACTGTTTAATAAGTGAGACCTGGGGAAGAGAAAAATCAGAGGCTGTTCATTTAGTCTGGGTATTTTTGTTGTGTATTTTATGTGCCTTAACTCATTTGCTTCTCCCAGGACCTTTCTAGGCAGATATTGTTTCTTTTCATAGACAAGGAAATTGAGGCTAGTGTGTCCAGGTAGTGGATGACAATAGTGTGTGAACTGAGTTTATTCCAACTTCAAAGACCATAGTGTCCTTTTACTAGGCATCACACTTCATACACTGTAAAGTGTTCTCTAAACTTGTTATTATTATAAATATATTTTGGAAACAAAAGCTCTTTCAAATATTACAAATGCTTTTTCCTAAAATTTGTCAAATGAAAATCAGTGACTAATGAAATCAGATTTAATTACTTGACGATAACTATGTCTAACCTGCGGCATGTACTCAATAAATATTTGTCTTCTTTCATGGATTCAGATATTCTCTATTTTGGTTTTCTTTGAATTTTTCCTTTTCCTTTCCATGCTTCACTCTGGGTATTTTCTTCTCCTTGTTGTGGTTCAGTCACTCAGTCATGTCTGATTCTTTGTGACCCCATGGACTGCAGCACGCCAGGCTTCCCTGTCCTTCACCATCTCCCGGAGTTTGCTCAAACTCATGTTCATTGAGTCGGTGATGCCATCCAGCCATCTCATCCTCTGTCGCCCCCTTCTCCTCCTGCCTTCAATCTTTCCCAGCATCAGAGTCTTTTCCAGTGAATCAGCTCTTCACATCAAGTGGCCAAAGTATTGGAACTTCAGCCTCAGCATCAGTCCTTCCAAAGAATATTCAGGGTTGATTTCCTTTAGGACTGATCTCCTTGCTGTCCAAAGGACTCACAAAAGTCTTCTCTAACACCACAGTTTGAAAGCATCAATTCTTTGGTGCTCAGCCTTCTTTATGGTCCAACTCTCACATCCATACATGACTACTGGAAAAACCATAGCTTTGACTTTATGGACCTTTGTTGGCAAAGTAATGTCTCTGCTTTTTAATATGCTGTCTAGGTTTGTCATAGCTTTTCTTCTAAGGAGTAAGCATCTTTTAATTTCATATTAAATTTTTTTCTACTGAAACATCTTTCAGAACACTAAGTCTCTCTACAACTGGGTTTATTCTGCTGTAAATCCATCTATCTCATTCTTACTTTCTTCAATTACACTGTATCTTATAGTTCTAAAATTTTGATCTAATTTTTAAAATACATGGATTTCAGTGTTTGCTAAGATTTTCATCTTGCCATCTATTTTCTTAAACATGCTCTTCAGTGATTTTTAGCCTAAGTCTAATAACTTTTAATAACCCCACCATCTGGATCACCGGTGAGATGATTACTATTGTCTGATTTTATTTTCTTCTTGGTCTTGGTAGTTTTTAATTGGATCTTGGTTATTATAAATGAAAAACTGGGGAGGCTCTTGATGACATATTCTTTCACAGAGGCTTTTTTTTTCTTAAGCTTCTGGCAGGCAGGTGAAGTTTTAGAGTAGGAGCAGATCATTTTAATTCAATCATAGAAGGTGTAGCTCTTCAACTGAACAGTTGGAGCGTATGCAAAGGCTTCTTTGCTTTGATGGGTTCTTCATTCCAATGATATTTCCTTATTAGTGGTGAGAGCTCTGCTTGGTTCTCTAGCAGATGTTTTTTCTGCTCTGCTCCTCTCTTTTCTGTGAAGTTTACAAATCAGCAAATGGTGGTGGTGGGGAGACTCTGTCAGGCAGCTTCAGGTTTCCTTACTCTGGGAACTTGGCCTTTCAGGTTTTGGTTGTCTTAGTAACTCTTTGATACCTTCAAAGAGAATTTTTTGTTTGTTTTAAAGTTTTGTCAAGGTTTTCTATTTGCTTGTCTATCATTGCTAGAAGGTGTTACCTATTTTTTTTTAAGTCTTAAAATTTAATTAAAGCTGGATTTTAATTCATCAGATTGCACCAGAAACAGGTGCCATTCAGATGCACAGGTGAGAGATCTGTTTGGGTTGTAGTCTAGTGTGCTATGGGCTCCCCAGGTGGTGCTAGTGGTAAAGAACCCACCTACCAGACCCTGGAGATCCTCGTTTGATCCCGAGGTCGGGAAGATCCCCTGGAGGAGGGCATGGCAACCCACTCTAGTATTCTTGCCTGGGAAGTCCCATGGACAGAGGAGCCTGGTACAGTCCACAGGGTGGCAAAGTGTCAGACATGACTGGAGTGACTTCACACACCTGCTCGTATGCTACATGTTCGGCCCACAGGAATCTTTGACTTTTCTCTCATCATAACTTTTGCTTTGCATTCTGAGAAGGTAACCCCAAAATGAGTGAATTGAATATTATATACTTTATCAGATGTAGAATGGTAGGTTTATTTAGCAGGAAATGGGCTTAAATAAATGATAGAGACAGGCTCTGATTTCTAGTTTGGTCTCCCAGATAGTAACGAAGGGCAGTAATTCTTCCACAGGGAAAGGGAAAACTATGATGATTTCTAGCGGGCTCACCATGCTGGTATTTTTAGTGTACTTTGTCTTTTT
Organism: Cervus canadensis; assembly: GCF_019320065.1. NCBI lineage: Eukaryota > Metazoa > Chordata > Mammalia > Artiodactyla > Cervidae > Cervus > Cervus canadensis. The sequence continues at coordinate 10,299,781 of NC_057415.1, read as the reverse complement.
AAAGGTTTGCAATTTTGAGGGGCGTGGTATCACACTTTGAAGTGTTTTCAGTGCTGTTTCTCTGTGTGTGTGTCTGTGTATTGATAACGTGTGTGCACCACACACACAGTACACAGCCTTGTCTGTGTACCCTCTGCTCTCTCATAGGCGTTGAATGCAAAGACATGAGTTCTCCTCCATCTCAACTTCTAGGAAAGCGAAGAAAATGTAAACCAGAGGTTGCCAGGAGCTTATGGCTGTAAGATTTCATTACCTTGCTGTCCTACCTGGAACAGATGGATCTGTCCCCATCTATTTGATTTTCTGCTTCCCTCTCTGCCAGCACTGAACCTGAATCCTGAAGGAGGCCAAGACAAATTCCTTGTGATAATTTTGAGGGAGGAGCCCCAACTCTTTGGAGAGCAGAAGTTGGCATGAATGCTTTCCTTCAGAGGGTGGTTTTTCCCATTTGAGCTTACTGACCGGCCTCTTCCTTTCCTCTCCCCCTTATCTTGTTTTTATTATTGTTAGTGGGAGTACAAATCAAGTGGATGATGGTGTTTCTAGGAAACCAGAGTTTCTTTGTATGGAAAGTCAAAGACAGGTGAAAAATGAAACATCACTAGAAAAAATTAAACAGCAACAGAAGTTAGTAAAAGAGGAACTACAACATGGAGAATACAGGTTCTGCTGTAGAAATCTGATGAGAGTGGGGGCACTCGACCGGAGTCACATGGAAGAGTCTGTGCACTTGAGAATTAGGAATTAAGGATTAGGATTTAGAGTTGGCAAGGCACGGGGTGGCCATCTCTGTTGGGGAGACTAGATTACAGAAAGGCTTGGATTTGGGAAGAAGCAAGGTGAGCTTAGGACCCCAGAGTGTCGTATAAGACCATAGGGAAGACATGGGGGAGATGAAGTCCTACTATGGAGAGTCTCAAAGTCCATTTGCTGGTTGTGTTTGGACATCCTACAAATAGGAGACCCTCCAAGGTCTGCAAGGGGGTGTACAGTGATGCTTATTTTAGGAAGGTTGAGTCAACAGGTTTAGAATGAGTTGGGAAGGGTGATCCTGTAGGCATGTCTGTGACCCCAGTGAGTGTGGTGAGGGTTGGTGACTTGAAGAGGCAGATTGGAGTGTGCTTTTTTGAAAGAACACTGGTGAAGGATTGGCTCTGAATAAAGGCTATTGGCCCTTTACGCAAATGAAAATTATGTGCATTTGAAGTAATATAATGTAAAAATATTAACAAAAATTATTTTATAGGAACGTTTTTGAAATGACCCCAAACCCTTTTTTCTCACTTGTGACAGTCACCTCTCTTGATCTAGCTTCTATACTTTACCAAATGGATCTATTCACGTGAAAAGCAGTTTTTCAGTAAGAAGAATCTGACTCTTCTGTTAACTTGTAATATAAATTTAGAGAGTTATTCTCATGAAAAAAAAAAAAAAAAAAGAAAGAAACCCCTAATGGAATTCCCTTGTGCCTCTAAGAGGAGGAGCTGGGATGGGATGGGTCTGACCTCCCTGGGGTGGATGCTCATGGCCTCACATGAGCTGGTGCGGTGTTCCTCGGGCTGGCGTTCTCCTTTCTTGGGAGCATTGTCCTCATTCCTGACTCTAGAATATCTGTTCCATTGTGATGGTGCCTGGGTAGATCCCAATCAGGAAATGTCATGTCCCACAGGGTGTCTGAGTGAGCTACTCTCTCACATGCACTACTGTTGTAGTTTGTTCTGGATGAGCATTTCCTGAACTGTGGGCCATGGGCCTCTCTTCTTTTGTCAGGAAAGGAGTTCTTGCAGAATTCAGTTTGAGAAATGCTGCATACTTTATGCCCCGCCTTGAGTCTTCTCTGAAGATCATGGTGCCCATTAGTACCTTCATGGCTCTGAGAAGTTGGGCAAACCAAGAAATTGGCTGAACATTGTTGAATGCAGTGTTCCCTATACTTATTTGCCCATGGAACACTGCTTGTACATTACACTTAGTCACACCAGAATCCAGTTCTTCCAGGTGGCCTCTCTGAGAGCAGCAGAGTCCCTTCAGTGGATCAGCAAGTGAATGTAAGGTCCTGCTCTGCACTGTCACAGGGCAGGGGATTTACACCTATTCTTGCGTTCTAAACTCAGAACAGCCCTCCCAGATCTGAGGAAACTGAAGCTCAGATGAGTTGGGACACCTGTCTAAAGCGACACAGTTAGGAGTGACAGGGCCAGAACTGGAGTCTAGATCAACCCAAATCCAGGGTGGGACACCTTTGCTAGCTCTCTGGAGAGTTTTGGGTCCTCTCGATAAAACAGCAGCTGCTTCATTCAGAGGTTTTCACCACTTAAATACAAATATCTCTGTTGGTAAATAGACATCTCATGTATTTTCAGAGGTGACCTATTTCATTGTGGTCAGAAGTTCTGAACCAGGTGAATGTGTCATGGCTTCTTTTCAGCCTTTTCTTATGGGAGAGGACCTGAGTACCAGTGCCCGCCTACTGACTCCTCTCTGCCTTTGGACTGAGCCTTGTGGATTCTCTAAGACCTGTCCGTTCAGCCCTCAACATCCTGCTCTTATTCTTCGGAAACTGGTGTCCTGCCCATCCTCATGGATCCGCCACTGTGTCCTCAGGCCCTTCTCTGTGAGTGATGGTTTGAAACAATGAGAGGAACACAGTCACCTCCCAGGCATCCTGAATGTTTTGATATAAGACAACCAACAGGGACATGCAGATTGTTATCTGTTTTTCCAGTTGCTTGAAAGGTTGCGGGACGTTCAGATGGGCCCCGGAATTTCTGACTTGCTCAGAAAGTTTCAGTTCCTTGTCCTTGCTTCTTCTTACCAGTGCTGGTCCCCACTTGGCCAGGAGGGCAGGCAGCCAGATTGGCTTCCTGCGTTGTCGAGTCTGTTCTGTGTGTACTTATGGAGCAAGTGCTTGTTCATTCATCTTTTTTCCATCAGTTTCCTCTTACTAGTCAAGAAGTGGAAGGTTGTCTACCTTGCCCCCCTAATTATCTTAGGATAGAGTTAGGTGTGAGCAGTTCTCTTCTAGCAGTTAAGCAGGGCCATTTAAGTCATTTGTGTCTAATTCTGTTGTTTTTGCTGTTAGTCGCTCAGTCGTGTCTGACTCTTTGCGATCGCATGGACTATAGCCCACCAGGCTCTTCTGTCCATGGGATTTTCCAGAAACAAGAATACTAGACTGGGTTGCCTTTCCCTTCTCCAAGGGATCTTCCCAACCTAGGTATCGAAGCCGAGTCTCCTGCCCTACAGACAGACTCTTTACCGTCTGGGCCACCAGGGAAGCATGTTCTGTTAGTAACAGTTAATTAATTTTAAAGACTTAGCAACTAAACAGATGAGAGGAAATGTTCCATCTTGTTTAGATTTGATCTTTCAGTCAGTTTTGTTGAAAGTAAGGGAAAAGGAGAATAACCCCAAAATGAAATCCACAGGTTATCTCCAACCTCTGAGTCATCCAGCCCGCAAATATTCACTTATTGCTCGTTGGCAACATGCAGAGCACTGTGTGAGATGTTGGACATCAAAAAATCATCTCATCAGATCTTCCAAATCAGTTTGTGTGCTCTGTGTGTGAACGTGGACCCTCCTGGGGTGTCAAAAGGAGCTCCTTCCTTGGGGCAGGTATGCTGTTCACCAAGCAAGGTGAGTTATGTGTTCTCATACTTAAATCTCAAAACATCCCCATGTGACTGATCTGAGCAAACTCAGGTTCAGAAGAGTTAGGGAGCTCATCTAAAGTTATATGGGACATGGCAGGGTCCAAACTGGAGCCCAGATCAACCCTGAGTCCACTGTGGGATCCCATTGTCCCTTTTCTTATGGGGTGGGATTGGATCCAGAACCTTCTTCCCTGGAGCTCTTCTAGATGTGCTCTGGGGGAAGAAAGCCTTCTGTTGGAGCTTCAGGACAGTTGGAATCAGGGGCTGTGTGTAGTAAGATCCTTTCCTTCATTAAAATTATCTTTTACATTTGCTACATCAGTTTTTCCTGGAAAATTGGAGGTGGTTAAGAGCTCATAGATCCTTTTAGCCAGCTTTATTGGCTTCAGCACTCTGGACCAGCTGCATTTTATCAAGTACAGATGCCCAGTGCTGTCCCCAGAGGTCCCTGTCTTGGGAATGTCTGCTTTTGCAAAGCTCCACGGGATTCCGGCATACACACAAGTTTGAGAACCAGTGGACCTGCGGTGACTCATTCTGGCCCTTTAACTCATTACTGCTCATCCAGACTTCCTCCGCACCCCTATCTTAGTTTTCTGAGACATCACATGGGTGAGGAGGCATTGGGCACATGAGTTTTAATTATGTATGACTATGGAGCCTTTATCTGACAACCGCTGGTTTCTAATTTCCACCTCAGCTTTGAATTCAGTCATCTCTCTGACCCCCAGTTTAACGCTTATTTTTCAAAGGATGCTCATGCTCTTATTTAATTCTGTGCATTTAGTAAAATGTTTGGACATTTTTTTTTGACTTTTATTTTTAAAAATTTATTTATTTTTAATTAGAGGATAGTTACTTTGAGTATAGTGTTAGTTTCTGCCATACACCAACATCAATCAACCATGGATATTACATATGTTCCCTCCCTCTTGAACCTCCTTCCCACCTCCCATCCCATCTCCCACTTCTAGGTTATCACAGAGTACCTGCATCATACAGCAAATTCTCACTGGCTGTCTGTTTTACATATTGTAATGTTTATGTTCCAATGCCACTCTCCCAATTCGTCCCATCTTCTCCCTCCCACACTGAGTCCACAAGTCTGTTCTTTAGGTCTATGTCTCCTTTGCTGGGCATTTTATCTTTATCAGTGACTTGGAGATGGTGAAATGATTAGGTTTTAAGTTTCTCCTCCACAAGTGATAGCCTCATGAATAAGCTATGACTCCTTTCTCTCACCAGGCACTTCTGTACTGCCCTGCACTCTCTAACTTGCCTTTGCGATTTTGGGCTGTAGAAATTAAAATTCCTCATGGCATGGGGGATATCCTCAAGCCCTTTGACTTGTAACTATATACCATCTAGTGATGGTCCAAGGAACATACTGGCTTTCTCAGAACTGGTGTTATCAGGGTGTAGTTTTGCTTGAATCTCTCCTGGGTTGATTTTGCCACAGTTGAGCTCTTTCAAAGCAGCCTGAATAACAGTTAACCCTTGGTCGTGAATTGCTATGTACTAGCTGTGGAGATGAGATTCCATCCTTGGCTTGCTTTGGGTAAACCAGAGTTCTAGTTTTTGTCTGTGTCTTTCTCTGACTTGGGTGGCCTTTATTCATTTGCTTGGTAATGGGTTGTCTCCAACCAGTGTAATTCCTCATCCCTGTTGACAGCTGTACCCTGTCCGATTTTAGTTGACCATCCTTTGAGTGCCGTCTACACAGTTGGATGTTGGTAGGACACTTTGAGGTGATCTGCCTGAATTAGCTATAGCAAGGGCTGCGTCTTAGCTCCTGGCATTTCCAGGGTTGGTGTCTTTTATCAGGTTGGAGGGTGTGGGTATGTTCATGAGTGTCCTCAGGGCTCAGGGCAGGGCTCCTAGTCTAAGCCACAGCTGCTTGGCTGCTGGCATGGGCTCAGAGGACCTTCCTGTCCCTCTCCACTCACCCCCAGGCCCTGTGTTGCCTGGATGCCTGTTCCTCCCCGGGCCCCAAAGCGGGGGCAAAGGTCAGGAGACTGAGTGAGAAATTGTGTTTATCCTTTCTGTTAATTACCCCAAGGTTTCTACAAACAAGTTTACTAATCTTGCTGCAGGATGAGGGTGGGAGCAGTTTGCTGTTATTCAGTTGCTAAGTTGTGTCTGACTCTTTGCGATCCTATGGGCAGCAGCATGCCAGGCTTCCCTGTCCTTCAGTGTCTCCCAGAGTCTGCTGAAACTCAGGTTCATTGAGTTGGATTCCATCCAACCATCTCATCCTCTGTTGCCCCTTCTGCCCTCAATCTTTTCCAGCATCAAGGTCTTTTCTAATGAGTTGGCTCTTCTCATCAGGTGACCATAATATTGGAACTTTAGCTTCAACATAAGTTTTTCCAGTAAGATGCAGGGTTAGTTTCCTTTAGGAATGACTGGTTTGATCTCCTTGCTGTCCAAGGGACTATCAGCAGTTTACAAAGCCTCAGATTTTCTGAGGAATCAAGGACAGTAGGGATTTGTGGAGTTCCCATGCACGGGGAACTAGATCTAGCAGGACTTGACTTGTCTGGGCTCTGAATCTAAATGGTTTCTCATGGTTAGGATAAAGAACAAACAAACTTACTCACTCCCGGTGCCTGGGCCAACTCTGTTCACCTCGCTGCACTTCTGTGTGTGGCATGTGCTTGCAGAATCATTTAGCTCAGAACTCTGCTACCTGAAATTCCTGGTTGGGTTACTCCTCTCTGTAAAGCAAGGATTCACTGAATGTAATTTGAGAATTTAGCTTCAGGTGGTTGTTAAGGTTTTTGGTGATGCTCCTGGAAAAGACACATAAATAGAAATGACTTAAGTTCTATTTTCTCATGGGAATAAAGTTTATCAAGGGGCTATCTTGGATCTCTCTTTTAGCTTCTTCATTTGAAATAATTTCAAATGACTACAAAATTTATAGTTCACTTTCTTATGGAAATGATCACAACACTACATTTAATCAAAGGGCCTTAGCTCTAGGCAATGTCATTTTAACATGGTGTCTAACAAGATGTATTGCTGACAGTGAGCTCAGAAATAGATTTTTTTGGCTGATGTCTTTATTCTCAAATTAAAACAATTCTTTTCTTTCTAATGGTAGCTGGCATTGAGATCCTGGCATGACCCACACCCATCTGATGTTGTATGATAGAGAAACAATAAAACTTGAATCTTAACATCTAGCAAGACCTTGGATGATTAAAAGCATGTCATGTTTGTTAATACTTCAGAAAAATCAAACTGTTCACTATGATAGAAATCAGTGGATAGGATTTTGGTGGCAGGGAAGTTTCTGTGAGTAAACAATGCAGTATTCAAACTGAGAAAGTCTCTGGTGGAGCCCATGAACTCTCTGGAGACAAGAGTCAAGAAGGCAGAATTCTGTAGAGTGCTAGCCAATCACAGTGTAACCACTTCATCCTGTGTTGGTGAGGCTAACGGGGGTTTGCCTGCACAGCTTTCAAAAGTACATGTCAAAAAAACAAACAAAACCCCAAAAGTACATGTCACCAAAAAAAAACCCCAAAAAAACAAAAGTACCTGTCAGCTGGGATTTCCCTAGAGGTCCAGTGGTTAACACTCTGTGCTTCCACTGAGGGGGCACAGGTTCAATCCCTGGTCAGAGATCTAAGTATGTATGGGGCAATTAAGATGGAATCAACTCAGGTAAACTTTTGTTCAACATGGTGCATGCTGTGGACTGCTATGCACTGTTGACATTATTTTACTGGGACAAATTAGAAGGAGGTGTGAATTTCAAAAGGGTCTGTTTTCGGCGAGCTTATCACAGGTACCGTAGAAGAATCTTTTAGTTCTGCTTGCTTAACGGTCTTCTGAGAAATCAAGACAGAGCTCTCTGTTTTATTATTACTTTTCATTCAGAGCAAAATTTCCCCAAATCCCTGTGGTGATAATCGTTTTGAAGACGGTTTATTTCTTGACCAAACACAGATAACAGGTACTCAACCACTAGGTTTCCTGTTGAGGTCAAGATCGTGCTGTGATTCTTTCAAACTAGCCAGGCAGCATCTTTTGGTTTGGGTGACACCTGCCCATTTCTTCACCATTTATGAAAGACATCTTTCTAGCACTAATGCTTTATTTAAGGATATCTTCATGGGAGATAGTTTAGTGTTTTTCCAAAGGATTGACACATCGGCATTCTTTTGCTTGTTTAAGAACCTGCTGGATATTAAGATGCAAGTTTTTAGAGAACAAACTTATGGTTACCAGTGGGGAAGGATGGTTGGAAGGGCTAGTTAGGGAGTTTGGGATTGACATATACACACTGCTATATTTAAAATGGAAAACCAACAGTAGGATAACTTACTGTATAGCATAGGGAACTCTGTTCAATGTTATCTGGCAGCCTGGATGGGAGGGGGGGGTGGGGGAGAATGGATACATGTACATTATGGCTGAGTCCTTTTGCTGTCTATCAGAAACTATCACCATATTGTTAATCAGCTATACTCCAATATAAAATGAAAAGTTTAAGAAAGATGGAAGTCTTATGATGTCTCTGTTAAACCTAAGCACAGTTCCTAATTAGCTGGGAGAGGGATGGTTAGGTGGAAACTTGCCTGTCAGCAATGGGAATGTGATTTTTCTAGTCCGCCTTGTTTCCTTCACTAGTACCAGCATCTTTTGGGGTTGGTCCAGATTGGATTCTTCCATTTCAAACCTTCTCACGAAAACTCACCACCTCCGTCGGGTTTACTGACCAGCTGGACATTTTGTAGTTAATCTCCCCTCTATGCTTGTGAGTGTGTAGCAAGTGTTAGAATTATTCTGGGTTGCTCCAGGGAATTTGAGTTGAAGTTCAACACCCCAGAGATGTGTTTTGACATGACACACCTCTTTCAAGCTCTTCCATATTTACTCATACCAGTTGGCACCCATTTCCTTTGCCATCTTTCTATGAACTGGGTTACCTAGAAAGGTTTGCGTCTCAGTGGCCTGGTGGGGTGTGGCATCTGATTAGGTAAATGCTTAGCACACAGGGTATAAATCTGCTCTTTTCCCTGATGAACAAGCAGATCCCTTTCTCAGAAACATGCAGCAGACAAATATGCAGCACAGGCCCAGGACTTTGGACCTGGGAGGATCACAGAACTCAGCCTCATAGCCTTTCTGTGTCAGGTGAGAATTTACAACAAGGATTTTGCCAATTTGTTAGGGGCTGAATTGAGTCCTAAAATTCATGTGTTGAAGCCCTAGTCCCCAGTACCTCAGAATGTGACTGTGTTTGGAGATAGAACCTTAAAAGAGATGGACATAAGGTAAAATAAGGCCATGTGGTGAGCCCTAGTCCAGTAGCCTGGTGTCCTTATAAGGAATGGAGGTTAAGTCATGTGTAGCAGTTTCGATGGACCTACAGTCTGTCATGCAGAGTGAAGTAAATCAGAAAGAGGAATACAAATGTCATATATTAATGCATATATATGGAATCTGGAAAACAGAAAATGAACCTGTTTTCAGGGCAAGAGTAGAGACCCAGACAGAGAGGATGGATGTGGACACAGGGAAGGAGAAGGTGGGACAAATTGAAAGAGTAGCATTGATATTATAGGCTACTATGTATAAAATGGTATAAAGATGGGTTTCCCTGGTTGCTCAGCAATAAAGAATATGCCTGCAATGCAGGAGCCACAGGAGATGTGGGTTTGATCCCTGGGATTTGGAAAGATCCCTTGGAGGAGGGCAGGCAACCTGTTCCAGTATTCTTGCCTGGAGAGTCCCATGGACAGAGGAGCCTGGCAGGCTACAGTCCATAGAGTTGCAAAGAGTTGGACATGACTGATGCCGATGAGCACATGTGTAAAACAGCTAGTGGGGAGATGTTCTACGGCACAGGAGCTCAGCTCGCTGCTCTGTGATGACCCAGGGGGGTGGGATAGAGGTGGGTGGGAGAGAGGTTGGAGAGGGAGTGGATATGCGTATACTTATGGTTGATTCACTTTGTTGTACCACAGAAACCAAGGCAACATTGTATTGCAATTATGCTCCAATAAAAAATAATAATAAAAAAGCAAGTGGGAGTTAAGACACAGATACATACAAAGGAAAGACCATGTGAGGACACAGGGAGAAATTGGCCATCTACAAGCCAAGGAGAGAGGCCTCAGAAGAAACCAACCCTGCCGACATTTTTACCTCAGACTTCCAGCCTCCAGAGCTGTGAGACAATAAATGTCTGCTGTGTAGGCCGCCTAGGCTGTGGTGTTTTGTCATGGTGCCCCTGGCCACTCAATATACACCCTGCTAGGCAGTCTTTGTTGCCAGAAGGAAAGCAAAGTATCTTTTGGAGATATTTGGCTCAAACTAGAATACAAATTCTTAAAGAAAGAAATTTCTGGAAAACCAAACCCACCTCTCCTAGTGGTGATAGCTTCATAGACAGGACCTCCGCTCTCCTCAGGGGGCCCTCAGGAATCACAGAAAAGCCCACCAGTGTCCAGACTGACTAACAGGGTCTCCACAGTTCTGCTTGTCCACTTGTGATTTGTTCCCTTTTGTTTGCCCCCAGGACTGGGTGGCACAGTCCTCCTGTTACAGAATGTTGAGGACCTGGATTGCTGCCTGAGGCGCAGCAGTTGGTTTTTGCAAATGAGATGAGGCACTTCCAAGTGGAAACCATTTCTAATAGAAAGTCCCAAAATGGTCTAAACAGATAAGCCCTTTTAAGGCGTTTCATGATTTATCTTCAGAGTGTCTTTGAGAATTATGTTGTTGGTCAGTTTAAAGTGCATGATTAAGACTTTTTCTAATTAAATAAAAATTTACAAGTGAATTGAACACCAGTATAATTGATTTGCTAGAAAATAGGCCTTACTTTCTAGTACTTTATTCCCCACCATATGCTGGATTTTAAAGGTGAAAGAGAATTTCAGTTTAATCAAGGTAGCTGGCTGCCAGGGGAAGCATGTAGACAGGTTCCATTGTTAGGCCTTTTTTGATATGAATGTAAACGTTTGTTTCTGTGACTTATGTGCAGATTTCCCTTTTCCAGAGAGTTTTGTTTCAGCACACAGAGGACTGTTTTTACAGAACACTGGAAAAATGAAAAACAAAAGAAAAAGTCAAGCAGAAAGGCCTGGAATTTTCCTATAATCTGGAGGATGATTTGTGGGTATCTGCATTAGGGAGGGAAGAAAGAAGGAAGGAAGGAAGGGGAGACTGGAGTTTGGGGAAGAACCTGGAACGGAGTTAGGATGCTGTGGTTGTGAACACACTGTGAGCTCCCAGGCATGTTCATTCCCTGTTCCCCATCTGTCCCATCTTCATCATCCCCTCTCAGCTCACAAGGCTGTTGGTGAGCTTGAAAGGAAAGAGTGTGAACATAAAGAATGGAGGGCCAGTTGAGTTTAATAAGAGTCTCCAGGAGTCAGTGAACCTCGTTAATCTTTCATCAATTTTATTGTCCTAGTGGGAGAGAGCTTCTCAGAGGGGCTGAAAACCCAAGACATGGGAACAAGGTGTCAATCAGAAAGAGCTATTCATGGTTAAACTGCCTCTGACACAGATGAGTCCTGGGAGGCCTTTGGTCAGGCCTTGGTGTGTCTGGGAAGCTTGAGCCCACTTCCTAAGAGCCTTTTCTCCAGGAAATGCTGACCACGAAGATCCCAGACCTCTTGGGGGAGTGAGTGCATTTAATCTCAGGGTGGGGAGGTGTGACCTGTGAGATCTCCTACCCTTCATCATCTGATGTGAGAGAGCAAGTGCCCCCACTTGGGAGAGATGCTGGTTCCTGAAACAGCAGGTAGGACTGAGGCTTTGGACTTAGATCTGGAGGCAGCTGGGGGTTACCAGGTGGCGTAGTGGTAAGTAGGAGATGCAAGAGACGAAGGTTTGATCCTTGGGTCAGGAAGGTCCCCTGGAGTAGGAAATGGCAACCCACTCCAGTATCGTGCCTGAAAAATTCTGTGGACAGAGGAGTCTGGCAAGCTATACAGCCCATGGGGTCACAAAGAGTCGGACACAACTGAGTGACTGAGCACACAGCATACACACACATACACTGGAGGCAATTGCCTGGTCCTTTGAGAACCCAGAAAATGATGGCTGGATAATACTATGGTCTCTGATCAGAACGGTCATTCTTTGCCAGCCTTGATGAAGAAGTTCCTGAATAATTCACGAGGGTTGACGACCTTCAGCAATAACAATGGGAATGGCTCAGTCTGAAGTTCAGAGGGTGCTGGCTACTCCTGGAAAGGGTCACATGTATTATTCTATAGTTCTGGAGCTCAGAAGTCTGAAATGGATCTCATTGGGCTAAATATCAAGGTGTCAGCAGGGCTATGTTTCTTCTGGAGGCTTTAGGGGATAATGTTTCCTTGCCCTTTCCAGCTTCTGGAAGTCTCCTGCACTCCTTGGCTTCTGGTTCCTTACACCATCTTCAAAGCCAACATCTTCAAGTATTTCTCTGGCTCTGAATATCTTTGCCTATTTCCACGTCTGTGGACCCTGTTGGGTTCACCTGGATAATCCAGGCTCCTCTCAAGGTCAGCTGATTAACAACCTTACTTCTACCTGCAACATTAATTCGCCTTTGTCCTATAACCTCACATATCCATGATTTCTGGGGAAAATGACATGGACATCTTTGGAGAGCAGTTACTCTGCCTACCATACCCCATCAGCACTCTTGTCACTCATATGGTAATTGCCTCTCACTTTGGTTCTCCTGTAGACTCCTAGAGCTCAGAGTTTTTTTTGTTTCTTGCTGCCTTTCCAGCAATTTCTACAGACATTTCAAACTGGAAGCTTTGAGATGATGGTGTGATCTGTACAGTGTTATGAATAGATTTAAATTGTTTACCAACATTTAAAAATTAGACTTTTCATGAAAACTGTGAGTCCTTTTTTGTGAAAAGAATGAAACTTGGCAGAACCGAGTATGCGGCACAAGGGGATATCTTGGTGGCCTCCGAGTCTTGGGGAAGCCCTGGGGCAGAGGTGAGGATGAGATGCTGTCAGCATAACAATGAGCTGGAGCCTGGGTCAAGCTAGGTTGAAATGAGGGGTGAGGCTGAGAACATGTGAGTCAGGGCACCAGATGTGTCTGCTCATAGAAAGTTGGACATGTTCCAGCTGGGGATCAGGGTTCAGGGGGCCCAGGAGTAGGAGACAGGGGGCAAACAAGCAGACAGGCTGAACTCACTGATGGAATGTCAAAGTCCAGGGCCAAGTGGCCAGAACTTTGAGGAGTGTGTGGGTTAATGGCCATGAACACTCTTAAATGATGAATAAATGGAGTCTGTCGATTCTCTTAAGACTCAACTTCAATTTTCCTCTCCCAGCCTCCCGGATTACATCACACGACCTTTTACTATTGCTGTTTACTTGAGTAAGGTCAGCTGCCAGGAGTTTTAACTTTTCCTTCTGTTCACTCTGTTGGGTGAGGGCCAGCTAATGAACAGTGAAATTACCTGATGGGAGGTAAATTACCTGATGGCAGAAAGCTAGCTGAGTATAACCAAATGTCTATAATGATAAATATTTATTAAATGAAAAAATAATTACTTCATAAATGTAAACTGACCATATTTTTTCCTATTGTAGGTCTTCAGTTTGTTTCCTTAGATTTTTTTCTGCTACCAAGTTCCTTGTTTCATCTTGCATTTTCTTTGCCTATGGAATTTCTGTATTTGATAAAGCTTGCCCTTATGACTGTATTTTTTCCCCAGATTTATTGAGATATAATTAACATATAATACTGTGAGTTTAAGGTGTACAATGTAATGCTTTGATGCACATATATATTGTGAAATGTTTACCATAATAAGGTTAGTTAATGCCTCTATCACTTCACATAATTACCCTTTTGTTGTTTTTATTATGGAGAGAACATTAAAGCTCTATTCTCATAGTAACTTTCAAGGGTACAATATAGTATTGTTAGCTATAGTCACTCTGCTGTACATCAGATGCCCAGAACTTACTCATCACTGGAGGTTTATACCCTTTACCCACATCTCCCCATTTTCTCCACCTCCTGTGGCCCTTGGCAGCCCCCATTCTACTTTATGTTTCTGAGTTTGATGTTTTTAGATTCCACATAAAAGTGAGGTTATATGATATTTGTCTTTGACTTATTTCACTTAGCATAATGCCCTCAAGGCCATGACTGCATCTTGATTTTGAATATTTTCTGCTAACTTTTCCATTTTTCTGGATTTTAAGTTAATTCAATGTAGTCTTTTTGTTTCCTTAATCCCCTTGCCTTTTATTTCTGTGAATTGCACCCCTCCTGGAAGTCCTCTCATTATTCCATCACAAGCCTTGCAGTTGATGACTTGGGAATCCATTTGGTGGAATCTGTCTGTTTGGCTTCATGGCAGCTGTGTGTACAGATGAGATAACCAGTACCATTATAAGGGTCTTGAGCTGAGTGAGTTCTATGTCCTCATAGAATTTATCAATTCCAGATTTCAGAATGCATTTCTCATTCCCCTCAGATAGAAGCGGGTATGTGATAGAACAGACACTCCTGTCAGTTGACTCCTTGGACAGGTCCCAGGGTTGTAATACCCTTACTTGTTGCACATAGAAATCTCTGTTCTTTGCTTTCAGTGGTTACTGACCCCCAAGCTGTAGCCATACATCCAGCAAATGCATGTTAAAATGAAGGGGGGAAGGCCTCTTTACCCAACCACTTTTAGAAAAGCCACTCATCATCCATTAATCATAATATCAGGAATATTTTTTCAGCTGGGAGGGACCTCAAGGAAAAATCCACTTCAGTGGATTTATTTTCAGTAGTCTAATAGATGAGGAGCTGGAGGTCACAGGGGTCAAGTGATTGGGCTAAGTTCACTCAGTGAACCAGTAGCCAAGACCTGTCTCATTCAGAACCCAGGTGACCTAACTCTGTTGCTGATCTGAAGGATGGGAATTCACGGGGTCAGTGAGAGTGTGTGTGACATGTGAAGAACCACTTTGTTTTACCCTCAGTTTGGCCTCCATCTGTTTTTTACTGGTTAAGTGCAGGAAAGTCATGTAGCATAAGGCAGACTCCCATGTATAGTATTGATATTTCTGAGCAGTTGAACTTAGCCAGGTGTTGGGTGGTGTTTTCTCTACAAGTTTATATAAGGCTTTTATCTGTGTCAACATTATGAATTAGTTTATTATAAGAGATTGGGCAATATTGTAATTAGGTATTTGTCTTTATTGCTCACGTGAACCTAATATATCCCTTTATGGAGTAGTGTCATGCCTTGAGTTTTATAGCTTGTATTTTCTGTTAACAAATTCAGAGTGTTTCATTCATTAGCCTTCCTGTATCCCTTAGCTTGTATTAAGTTGTACTTTTTCCTATTGAAACAGAATTTTAAAATTATTTAAAACATTCAGAAATTACTGTTTCAGTGAGATACTATTTGTCACTTAGCTCAGTGAATGTACACAATACATTGTATTGGCAAAGAGGCAGTGAAGAAAGATGCTCTTACACCCATCTGGTGGGAATTAAATTGTATAATCCTTTGGAGGACTCTTTTGTTACCCTAATCAAAATATTAAGTATATATGTGTGTATATAATATATGTATATAATACCCACTCTTTGACTCAGCATTCATTTTAGGAATGTGTTATGGACATTCTTGAGCATTCTGAAATTGCATGTATTTGGGAGTATTCAGAGCAGTACCGCTTGCTTCAGAGGATTTGAAACTACCTCTCCATCTGTGGGAGAGAATGTAAATCAAACATGGCACATCTATCTATACAGTGGATGCAATAGTTAAAAATTATGAGGTAGTATATACAGATATTAAATCATTATTGTACACCTGAGACTAATACAATGTTCTGTGTCAGTTTTACCTTAATTAAAAAAAAGAATGCAGCAGCTCCATATACACTAATATGAAAAGAGCTCTAAGATAAACTATTAAATGAAAACAGCAAGGTGTCACCATTTGTACTAAATGAGGCAGATAACATATACATGATTGCTTACTTATGTGTGGAATCTCTGGGCATATGCATAAGGAATAATACTGGTGATAGCTCAGTTGGTTAAGAGTCTGCCTGCAACGCATGAGACCCTGGTTCGATTCCTGCGTCGGAAAGATCCCCTGGAGAAGGGATGGGCTACCCACTCCAGTATTCTTGGGCTTCCCTTGTGGCTCAGCTGATAAAAAATCTGCCTGCAGTGCAGGAGACCTGGGTTCAATCCCTGGGTTGGGAAGATCCCCTGGAGAAGTGAAAGGCTACCCACTTCAGTATTCTGGCCCAGAGAATTCCATGGACTGTATAGTCCATGGGGTCGCAAAGAGTTGGACACGACTGAGCGACTTTCACTTTCACATGTGGGGATGGCCACAGGGTGGCTGGTGTCAAGGGCAGGAAGAGGTTTACTTTTTACTATAAACCCTTTTGTATATTTTGTACTATTCAAAAATCCCAATTTAAATTTTATTTTGGGAAGGAAAAAAGATATATGTAAGTAATTTCCAATCTTCCCATGCAAAGCTTTTAATGATTATGGAATACACTGAACTCTTCCTACTATTCTTACTGTGAACTCTACGCAAAGGCTATGAACATATGTAGTCATGTGTAATATTTAAATTTATATTCCTTTATATGTGACTTGGGTGGTGACTAAAAAAAAATTATTTTTCTATCTGAAAGCTTAGAAAGAAATTTCTACTGTCAGATAGTTATCTCAAGTTTAAAACAACTTTTTAAAACACACTTATACATATGCAGTTCTAAAATATGTCAAACCACATAACTGCTTAGGGAGACATGAATGTATAGTAAAAGTATGATGAAATGTACACACATCCTAAACACTAATTCTGTGAGATCGGTGGTGAGGGAAAATATGGGGTAGAATTCAGGAGGGATAGGTGCATTTCATTACATTTAAAGAATATCTTCGGCGCGCGCGTGGCGTGGCACCGCTTCCGCAAACAGAGTCGCGGATGGCTGGAAGGAAAATGATTACTCGATAATCATTTTAAACAGTTATTTAGAAAACTGCATTTCTGGTGTCAGTTCATGAAGTTTGACCATCATTTAAGTAATCAAAAATGGAAAATTCTGCAAAAGCAGAAGAACATGAAAAAATCTTTCGCAAAGAAGTAGAAACATCATTAGATTCAGAAATAGAGTCATCATTCATTATTGATGAAAATACAACCTCTCCTGGGACTGATCTTTCTGCAAAGGCTCCTACTTGTGGGCAAGTAAACACACCAAAAAAGAGAAAAATGGAGTTTGAGGATGATCTTGTAAAGGAAAGTTCTAGTTGTGGGGAAGCCACTCCACCCAAGAAAAGAAAACTTGATGTTGAAATTGCCCCAGAGGAAAAAGGTTCTGGTGATGATGAAGGCATTTCAAGGAGAAGAAGAATAGAAACTGATGGTTTTCCAAAAGATGAACCTACTGGAGAAGGCACTCAGAAAAGGAGAAAAATAGAACTTGAAGATGTTCCTGAAAAGCAAAACAACTTGGAAGAAGGACACAGCTCAGCAGTGGCTGCTCACTACAATGAACTCCAGGAAGTTGGTTTGGAGAAGCGTAGCCAAAGTAGAATTTTTTACCTAAGAAATTTTAATAATTGGATGAAAAGTGTCCTGATTGGGGAATTTTTAGAAAAGGTGAGACAGAAAAAGAAACGTGACATCACTGTTTTGGACCTAGGATGTGGTAAAGGTGGAGATTTGCTCAAGTGGAAAAAAGGAAGAATTGACAAGCTAGTTTGTACTGATACCGCTGATGTTTCTGTCAGACAGTGTCAGCAGCGGTATGAGGACATGAAAAATCGTTGTCGTGATAATGAGTATATTTTCAGTGCAGAATTTATAACTGCTGATTGTTCAAAGGAACTCCTGACTGATAAGTTTCGTGACCGAGAAATGTGCTTTGACATCTGCAGTTGTCAGTTTGTCTGTCATTACTCATTTGAGTCCTACGAGCAGGCTGACGTCATGCTCAGAAATGCGTGTGAAAGACTGAGCCCTGGAGGCTATTTTATTGGTACCACTCCCAATAGCTTTGAATTGATAAGACGCCTTGAAGCTTCAGAAACAGAATCATTTGGAAATGAAATATATACTGTGAAATTTCAGAAGAAAGGAGATTATCCTTTATTTGGCTGCAAATATGACTTCAACTTGGAAGGTGTTGTGGATGTCCCTGAATTCTTGGTCTATTTTCCATTGCTAAATGAAATGGCGAAGAAGTACAATATGAAATTAGTCTACAAAAAAACATTTCCGGAATTCTATGAGGAAAAGATTAAGAACAATGAAAATAAAATGCTGTTAAAATGAATGCAGGCCCTGGAGCCATATCCTGCAAACGAGAATTCCAGACTTGCCTCTGAGAAGGTGGGTGACTATGAACATGCCGTGAAGTACATGAAGAACGGTCAAGTGAAGCTACCTTTGGGGACCTTAAGTAAATCAGAATGGGAAGCTACAAGTATTTACTTGGTTTTTGCATTTGAGAGGCAGCAATGAGCACATCACATGTGCAGTGGCACCAAAACAACTGTGTTCTGTCTTATACAGATTTGAACGGTCTACCTTCCATAGATCTGACACCCTTGTTAAATGTAACTATTCTCAGCGGGCAGGATGCTGCTGGAAACGTCAGTGTATAAATGGAACTTTTGCTGTCTGTGACAGATGAACTTTGTGTGTGTATATAAGAATGAGATGGGACCTCTCTCTTTAAAAATCTATTTTTAACGTTCTAAGAATTCCATTTGCTTCCACTCCCGTAGCTCATAAAAATTATAAAATGACGTGTTAAAGCCTGAGTTCTTTCACCAGTGCTCTGCTTCGTCCAGTGTTTATTTACAGTATTAAACTTTTGCAGTTGTAGAAAAAAAAATAATAAAGAATATCTTCTTGTATATTTCAAACATTACATAATAATTTTAAAAATTAATATGTGTTTCTAACTGCTGAGAAATTATAGTCAGGCTTCTGTGAAATCATAAGATGCAGAAACAGTGTGGGCATAGATGACCTTTATTTTCCTTGCTTTCTGTTGTATTACATCAGTATACAGATGTAATAGAGAACAGAGCAGAGCCTGGCAGAAGGTAGGCCCTAAAAATATTTGTGAAAATGAATAAACAGTCGTTAAAGCCCTCTGAGGTAAAGTGGTGGGTGATGGGTTATATGATCTTCCAGTGTATCATCTTGTGTCATGGGAACCTGGGAAAAAACGTGGATGGAGCTGACAATGTCAGTCACCATTTGGATAGGTAGGAAGAAAAGAACCTTGGGAATTTCTCGGTAATGGCAACTAAAGATGACAGAGAGAGAGGTGATTGGGTATATAATAAAATCCATTCGCCACATCGACATTTTAGGAATCAGTGAACTAAAATGGACTAAAATGGGTGAACTTAACTCAGATGACCATTATATCTGCTACTGTGGGCAAGAATCCCTTAGAAGAAATGGAATATCCATCATAGTCAACAAAAGAGTTTGAAATGCAGTACTTGGATGCAGTCTCAAAAATGACAGAATGATCTCTGTTTGTTTCCAAGGCAAACCATTCAATATCACAGTAATCCAAGCCTATGCCCCAACCAATAATGCTGAAGAAGTCAACGTTGATTGGTTCTATGAAGACCTACAAGACCTTCTAGAACTAACACCCAGAAAAGATGTCCTTTTCATTATAGGGGACTGGGATGCAAAAGTAGGAAGTCAAGAAATACCTGGAATAACAGGCAAATTTGGCTTTGGAGTACAAAATGAAGCAGGGCAAGGCTAGTAGAGTTTTGCCAAGAGAATGCACTGGTCATAGCAAACACCCTCTTCCAACAACACAAGAGAAGACTCTACGTATGGACATCACCAGATGGTCAATACCAAAATCAGATTGATTATATTCTTTGCAGCCAAAGATGGAGAAGCTCTATACAGTCAGCAAAAACAAGACCAGGAACTGACTGTGGCTCAGATCATGAACTCCTTATTTCCAAAATTCAAACTTAAATTGAAGAAAGTAGGGAAAATCACTAGACCATTCAGGTGTGACCTAAATCAAATACCTTACGATTATACAGTAAAAGTGACAAGTGGATTTAAGGAATTAGATCTGATAGAGTGCCTGAAGAACCATGGACAGAGGTTCATGACATTGTACAGGAGGCAGTGATCAAGACCATCCCCAAGAAAAAGAAATGCAAAAAGACAAAATGGCTGTCTGAGGAGGGCTTACAAATAGCAGAGAAGAGAAAAGAAGTGAAAAGCAAAGGAGAAAAGGAAAGATACATCCATTTGAATGCAGAGTTCCAAAGAATAGCAAGGAGAGACAAGAAAGCCTTCCTCAGTGATCAATGCAAAGCAATAGAGGGAAACAATAGACTGGGAAAGACGAGAGACCTCTTCAAGAAAATTAGAGCTACCAACGGAACATTTCATGCAAAGATGGGCACAATAAAGGACAGAAATGGCAAGGACCTAACAGAAGCAGAAGATATTAAGAAGAGGCGGCAACAATACATAGAACAACTATACAAAAAAAATCTTCACAACCCAGATAATCACGAAGGTATGATCACTCACCTAGAACCAGACATCCTGGAATGCAAAGTCAAATGGGCCTCAGGAAGCATCTCTATGAACAAAGTTAGTGGAGGTGATGAAATTCCAGTTGAGCTATTTCAAATCCTGAGAGATGATGCTGTGAAACTGCTGCACTCAATATGCCAGCAAATTTGGAAGGCACAGCAGTGGCCACAGGACTGGAAAAGGTCAGTTTTCATTCCAATCCCAAAGAAAGGCAATGCCAAAGAATGTTCAAACTACCACACAATTGCAGTGATCTCACACGCTAGCAAAGTAATGCTCAAAATTCTCCAAGCCAGGCTTCAACAGTACGTGAACCATGAATTTCCAGATGTTCCAGCTGGATTTAGAAAAGGCAGAGAGATCAAATTGCCAACATACATTGGACCATCGAAAAAGTGAGAGAGTTTCAGAAAAACATCTATTTCTGCTTTATTGACTATGCCAAAGCCTTTGACTGGGTGGGTCACAACAAACTTTAAAATTCTTAAAGAGATGGGAATACCAGACCACCTGATCCGCCTCCTTAGAAATCTGTATGCAACTAAAGAAGCAACAGTTAGAACTGGAACAACAGACTGGTTCCAAATAGGGAATGGAGTACATCAAGCCTGTATATTGTCACCCTGCTTATTTAACTTATATGCAGAGTACATCATGAGAAACGCTGGGCTGGATGAAGCACAAGCTGGAATCAAGATTGCCAGGAGGAATATCAATAACCTCAGATATGCAGATGACACCCTTATGGCAGAAAGCAAAGAAGAACTAAAGAGCCTCTTGATGAAAATGACAGAGGAGAGTGAAAAAGTTGGCTTAAAGCTCAACATTCAGACAACTAAGATCATGGCACCTGGTCCCATCACTTCATGGCAAGTAGACAGAGAAACAATGGAAACAGTGATAGACTTTATTTTTTTGGGCTCCAAAATCACTGCAGATGATGACTGCAGCCATGAAATTTAAAGACACTTGCTCCTTGGAAGCTAGACAGCATATTAAGAAGCAGAGACATTACTTTGCCAACAAAGGTCCATCTAGTCAAAGCTATGATTTTTCCAGTAGTCATGTATGGGTGTGAGAGTTGGAATATAAAGAAATCTGAGTGCTGAAGAATTGATGCTTTTGAACTGTGGTATTGGAGAAGACTCTTGAGAGTCCCTTAGACTGCAAGGAGATCCAACCAGTCCATCCTGAAGGCAATCAGTCCTGAATATTCATTGGAAGTACTGATACTGAAGCTGAAACTCCAATATTTTGGCCACCTGCTGTGAAGAGCTGACTCATTGGAAAAGACCCTGATGCTGGGAAGGATTGAAGGCAGGAGGAGAAGGGGACGACAGAGGATGAGATGGTTGGATGGCATCACTGACTCAATGGACATGAGTTTGAGTAGGCTCTTTGGGAGTTCGTGATGGGCAGGGAAGCCTGGCATACTGCAGTCCATGTGGTCACAAAGAGTCGGACATGACTGAGTGACTGAACTGAACTGAACTGATCCTGTACTCCAGAGTAGATTGCTTGAAAAAGATCTCTTTATGGTTCTTAGTAAGACTTTATTTTCTCTCATTGTGTCACACTCAATGATCCTCTTTTAAATATTTGGTTAAGATAGCTAATGTGGGTGTAACTCTTGAGTTCCTCTTAACAATATTGTGACTGTCTGTCATGTAATTCTGCCCAGCCCAGGAGCCAGGTCGTATGGGAGTGACTGGCATTTACTGTTGCCCACTGTCAGTGGTAGGATAACCTTTGCTTCTTTGGGTAGCCATCAGTCATTTGGTTCACATATTTGTTTAATATTTAGAGACAGGATGAAAAAAGTATGGGAAAATAATAAACATTACAGTAATACATTACTATTACAATAACACAATAACTACAAAAGTGTTAATATGTGGAGACAATAAATGAATAATATGCTATTTTTGCTAGTTACCCCACCATATGTAGCCCACTAGAGCAGTGATGTCCAATCAAAGTCTAACATGAACCACATATTTAATTTAAAACTTCCTGGTAGCCACATTAAAAAATAAAAAGAGATGAAATTAATTTTAACCATATATTTTATTTAACCTAATGTGAAATAGTTACCTCAGAGGCTCAAGTGGTAAAGAATCCTCCTGCAATGTAGGAGATGCAGGAGATGCGGGTTTGATTCCTGGGATGGGAAGATCCCCTAGAGGAAGGCGTGGCAACCCTCTCCAGTATTGTTGCTTGGAGAATCCCATGGACAGAGGAGCCTGGCAGGCTACAGTCCACGGGTTGCAAAGAGTCGGACATAACTGAAGTGACTGAGTATGCACATACGAAATATTTTCGTTTCAGTACATAATCAATATTAAATATTAATGAGGTTTTATATTCTCTTTCTTTGTAGCAACTCTTGGAAATCCTATGTGTATTTTACATCTCCAGTAGCGTGCCAAAGTTTCATCAGAAATACCCGATCTGTATTTAGTGTTTATAGAATTTACAGTTGAAAAGATAGATTCACATGCTCAGGTTGTTCCATAAATACTTAAAATTTTTTTCTAGTAACCGAATCAGACACCCATTTTAAAATTAAAATTAAATGAAATATTTAGTTTCTCAGTCTCACTAGTCACATTTCAAGTGCTCAATACAGCGCAGAGCTAGAATTTATTCATAAATTTTTACAATAGATTTTTTTTTCTCCTTGATTCCGAAAATCTGTCAGTGTGATTTTGAGAGTATAATAAAGGTTAGACATATTCTTACTCTTGAGTAGATTAGAAACTAATAAAGCAGATGTAATGTATTGTTTTGGGTTAAATTAGTTTTCTGAGTGAGTCTTATAGCTGTTTTGACAAATCTCATTCGAAGAAGTCAGATTTAAGATCTGAAATTTAAGGTAAATAAACTCTGGGTGATATTAAAAAAATTTTTTTAAAAAATTCTATATTGGAGTACAGTTGATTAACAATGTTATCTTAATTTCAGGCATACAGCAGAGTGATTCAGTTATACATATACATATATCTATTCTTTTTAATTTTTTTCCCCATTTAGTTTATTACAGAATATTGAACAGAGTTCCCTGTGCTATATAGTGGGTTCTTGTTGGTTATTCATTTAAAATGTAGCAGCATGTACATGTCAGTCCCAAACTCCCTAATTATCCCTTCCCCCAACTCTTCCCCCTCTAGAGGGAGAATAAGTTCATTCTTTAAGTCTCTGAGTCTGTTTCTGTTTTGTAAATTTTGATATATTTTTCTATATATACTCAAGCTCAGGTCAAGAGATCCAAGTAGCTCTTAGCCTAAAAAGTGATATCTAGCTTTCTAGTTTTTAGAGAAGAAGATGATACATCTGGGGATAAAAGAAAGATCTTTTCACAGATAATCAAACTGAACTTCAAAAAACACGGAAGATATAAATTCATGGTTTAAATGAATCTCAAGAATTAGCTAACAAGGGGATGGCTAATTTAACTACTAGTATAGTAAACTAGTAGAATTGAACCAAGCAGGACCCTATGGGGCCTTCTCCAGGGACAGACCCACTTCTCAAATCTGTGCTCCCCTTGCCTCTTGTTTGAAAAAAAAAAAAAAAAAGCTTTGGCTTCCTGGGCCTTTCCTGAGTTCTGAAGAGCAAGAGGAGTGAGAAAATGCAGAGATAAAGAAAAACAGTCAAGCAAGACAAAATAATAATAGCTTAGCCATAAAACTAAGTCAGGGACCTTTAGTTCTTCCTCGGGGACTGTAGAGAATATCCTGAGCCATAGCCTTGAGTTGTTCTGCAGATACTAAAACCCTACCAGCTGGAAGAAGTTAACTGCATGCTAACCACTGGCATGTAGACCTCAGACCAGTTGTAACCAGGTTGATGACTGAGATTCTAGAAACATCACCCTGTTAACCTCCCCATCAACCAATTGGAGGATCATGCAAGAGCTGATGACAGATCCTGTGACCCTCTCCCTCATGCTGTTTTTGAAAACCTTTCCCTGAAAGCCATGGGAAGTTCAGGTCTTTTGAACATCAGCTGCCTGTTCTCCTTGCCTGGCTCCACCACTGGGCACCTTGCAATAATCATCGTACTTTCCTTTGAAACAACCCAGTGTCAGTCAATTGGCTTTGCTATGTGTCAGGTGAGTGGACCCAAGTTTTGTTTAGTAAGAGAATTTGAAATGGAGCACACCTATTTTGAGTATAGATTTTATTACAGACTTTCGACACCTCCCACATCATGTAGGAGACTATTGATATTGTCTGCTGCACCAGAGATGAGAGTTACCAGAAGAGGCTGTTGGAGGAAGGTCACAGTTACTGTTTCCCACTGTTTCCACGGCTGCTGGAAAGTTCTAAGAACCCAGAGGAAAGGGTCTTAGGGCCTCCTGTCTCCCTGCTGATTTCTTGTTATCTTGAACCAAGTCCTGGGGCTTGAGCTTTTCATAGAAAATAGAATTAATTCTTCCCCTTACACTCACAAACCACCAAGAATTCACCAGGGATCCTTGAAATAGTCGTTAATAATGTACAGGCATCCTGACCGGCACTTTTATCTGTTAAAATGAGGGGCAGAGCAGGGACCAGATCTGATTTGAGTGCTATTTTGTGGGATGGATCCTGTGGACGAGTCATTTTCAGGAAAGAAATGGCTGTCTTGTCTCACCTCATCTCTGCCACTTCACTCTCGCACCTGGTTAAACCTTCAACCTGATTGCACAGCCCATTCTGTAAGAAGCTAGCATGGGTGCCTCCAAGAAAAGTCAGCGTGCCTATCAGTCACCCGCTCTCTCTAGCTGGCAGCTGCCTTCATGCCACGGTGGTTCTGTCTCCCTGCAGGGTTTCAGAGACAATCACCGGGGAAGTAGTTATTGTTCCCTGTTCAAATAGAGACACAGCAGGGATCCTCAGTATTCACATGTGTGCGTGTGTATGGGTGCACTGGGGCAGTGGAACATTTCCTTCTAATGCTCATAAAAGAAGTTCAAAAGCTATCTTTTCTGAAAAACATGTGCATATTCTGGGAATATGGAAACCTACTAAGAACAATATAGCCTCTCTTAATCCTCCCTCAAGATAATCACTGAGGTAGCCTGTCTTAGCAGTGTTTTAAAACAGTCCTTTACAAAGATTTCCAATGACTTTGTTTAAAAGGATAGGGTGCATTTTTTTCCATCATAAAAACTGCAAACAAATGGCTTACGGCATATAGCATGTGTGCTCTAGAGTTGAGGATAATTTTGCAGAGGACTACTTATGCCTCTGGGCTTCTGTACAAACCATATTTTGTGTGTAAAATGTTAGTCGCTCAGTTGTATTCTGACTCTTTGCAACCCCATGGACTGTAGCGCGCCAGGCTTCTCTGTCCAAAGAATTCTCCAGGCAACAATATTGGAGTGGGTAGCATTCCCTTTTCCAGGGAATCCTCCTGACCCAGGGATCAAACCCAGGTCTGCTGCATTGCAGGCAGATTCTTTACCATCTGAGCCACCAGGAAAGCCATACTTCAGTGTGGGTACTTATTAAATGGGCATTCATTAAAGTCTCATTTCTTATACTTTATCCCTGTAGGGAGATCTTGCTCCCTGCTCCTCCAATTCAAAATAGTGTCTTTTTTATACCACTTCCACTTTGAATTATCTTGCCAGTGCAAAAGCATTCACATGTCCCGGTTACTGGCTCTGGTGCTTGAGTTCCAGTGTGGTATTTTTCTAGAGATGCAGTTTCCTAATAACTTTGTTTCTTCTGCCCAGGAAGATAGGCAGGCAAGTCTCTGCAGCAGCAGCCATGGCCGATCAACATCCAGCCCAGTGGCCACTGAGACCCTGGGTCTACCATGTCCCCAGGGTCTCAGCCCTCCCCTCCCTCTTCCGAGGGAGCAGAGGGTCTTTCTTCCGGGCTACCACATGCAAACCCTGCTGTTCTGAAGAGGAGGAGGGAGAAGGCTGATGAGATGCATTTTGCCCATAACTGCCTTTTGGGCAATGGTTTTAGAAGAAAACACGAAAAACAAATGCAGAAACTGAGAGTGACAGTTGGGATCTCATTAGCGTAGTGGCTGTCACAATATATCCAGCAAAGAGGCAGTGGGCATGCGGCTGACTGTGTCTTAGGAGCCGAAATAGCATGTGTGTGTATTCGCATGTGTGCATGTGTATGCATGTGTATGTGGTTTTGTGTGTGTGTGCGTGCATGCATCTGTGTGCCTGGGGGTGGCTCAGGCTTTGCTATGTAATTACTTGCTTCAGCTTTTTGAAAAAAATTGTCAGTTGCATTGCATCAGGCTTGGTTATTTTTTCTTTATGGGTGCATCTGTGAATATCTTTAAATTTCAGCTTAGGCTGTTTAGAAGGGCATTCACTGTGAAGAATAAGCCTACTACGGCTTTGCTTTTGTTTTTTAACTTGTGGCTTGAAATACATACAGCAGATGCCTCAAGTACAGTATCTTAAGCCAATAGCCTAGATCAAGGTGAGGGTATTTTAGTTGAACCCTAGATCAACTTCAGAGGGTATTCTGAACTCGGGAGGGTACAGGTCCTGACTTGGTCATTTTAAGAATAAATTATTTCTAAAGAAAAAAGAATAAATTATTTCTAGTCGCAGTGAACCACTGCTGTCCTTCCCTGCCAGTCCAGTTCCCAATTCCTGAATCTTCCTATAAAGCTGTTGGATGAAGCCTTTCACTTGGTTGTGACTTCCAACCAACCAGAGTGATTCTAGTGCTGAGATATGTCTGCACCTGTTTTCACTTCAGATGAAGCTGAGGCTGGTAAACAGTGCACAGTGTTTTGGAGATCAGGGGGGTGCAAATGGGGGGATCTTGTTGCCTGAAGATTTCTGGAGTGGGAGCCAGCGTTCTGCATTCTGGAGTCAGCTCTGTTGTGCTGGCAAGGATCCTCACTGTGTTTGGGCTTGATGTCTGAAGTCCTACTCTACAATTTGATGGCAGTATGATTCCAGTGGAAATATGGCCTTTCATGTAAAAAGGATAAGCCCCATAACCCTAGAATTCAGCCAGGAAACTTCCATGATCCGGGGATGTGACCAGATGTCCCTCTTCTAAAAGACAGTTTACAGCTGTTCACTGGCCTCATTCTGTCTTCCTGGAGGCAGTGGCCAGGCCTCTCAACAGGCTGAATGGAAGTTTGTAAAGCCATGCACTGGTTGTGTGTTTGTCTTTTCATTTTTTAATTTTTAAAATATTTGGCTAGGTTTTCAAAAGCTCAAAATGTGGCTAATAATATTCCTTTTTCCAAGGGCCTGTGGCTGGTTGGAGACTCATCCCGGTTGGGTGTGCTGCCTTGCTGTTCCCTGTCGTTAAATATCTTGAATACGGCCAGTAGCCCCTGAGAACATCTGATGAGACCCCGAGCATATCCCCTCAGGAGATGCAGTCCCCCCCCCCCCCCCCCCCCCCCCCGCCCCGATTTCCCTACTGTCAGCAGCGGTTCAGAAAGCCTTCCGCTTGTGAACACAATCATGTTTCAGACGAGTAAGACCCCCAAAGCTTGTTTGGCTACATCATTGCTGTGAGCTGAGCAGGTTGCAGGAGACCCAGGAGTCTCTAAGGAAGGCTGGGTCTGCTTTCTGGATGTTTTCTGCCTTTGCTTCTCCCAGCTGTACCAGTGGAGCTACCAGAAATCCCAAGAACAAACTGCTGGTCACTGCAGCCAAGACCGTTGGGGATTTGTGGAGACCTGGTGCTTTCAAGGTTTGGATAGCCTAAGTCAACTGAGCCAAAGCAAAGGAGAAGCTTGAAAATCAGATCCCATTTCAAGAACTT
Source organism: Cervus canadensis (assembly GCF_019320065.1). Lineage (NCBI taxonomy): Eukaryota > Metazoa > Chordata > Mammalia > Artiodactyla > Cervidae > Cervus > Cervus canadensis. Next base: position 10,271,797 of record NC_057415.1, on the reverse strand, counting down.
TTTTTTTTTTTTTTTAAACCTCCAAGGAAAGGCTTTTTTTCCCCTAAGGAAAGGATTGGAAAGTGGCTCATGTGCTTTAATTTACCTGGGTAACTGTTTCTATTGTGAGGTTCAGTGGAGCTTTGGAGTCTGAGCTGATGCTGACTTGCTGTTTGCACTGGCCACCCTCAAAGGCTAAGGAGCCACCTCCTTTTCTTCCCTCCCTTCTCAAGGCTGCCATGTGCCTGGCGCCACCTGAGGACTTAGGGCTGCTCTTCTGGGATTGGCTCTGCTGCTGGGGAATGTACGGTAATGTTTGTGGACATGCTGTATGTGGCAGGGTCTGGGATGGGCGGGATGAACTGTTGCCCTTCTATGACAGGCCTGGGCCTCTGCCTGCTGCTTGCTCTGATTCCTGGACAGGGGTCACAAACTCAGATGCCTACAGGACCAGGCAGGTAGCATAAATTGCAAATTGGGTTGGGGCAAGACAGTAGGGAGTAGGAGGAGACTGTGGCAGAGATGGGCATGTCTCTCATCAGATGATGATGTTTATTTTTAGGTATGTGATATAATATCTCCTGGAGAAGTGTAGTGGGGGCATACCTGTAGGAAGACTAGAGAGGTATGAAGGCTGTAGGGGAAGTAACATTGAAACTTATTCAATAACCAATTTTTCAGTATTCAAACTTAAAAAAAAAACCCACTCACATCTGCAGGTATTTAATGGTCATAGAAACCCTGTGAAAGAGGTCTCTTATATCCAGTTTTTAACTGAAGAAACGTGGGCACAGTGATGAGAAGCCATTGGTTTGGGGTTACTCGGGCAGGACAGAGTAGCGTTAGGACTTGACACCCTGACTTCCATCTTCCGGTCCAGAGGCTCTTGCCCTGCCCCGGCGCTGCTGGGTTGGTGGCCTCTGTGGTTCTCTGGTTTCCTCCATCACTGGTGATTGTCCTTTGCTCTCCCTGGGGTCTGTCTGCCTCCTCTGGACTGACTGTCTGACTTCCTGATCCAGGCTGTCATCCACACTGCCTGCTGATGCTGATGGCAGATCCCGTCTGCTCCCGTGGTGGGTCTCACCTCAGCCATCATGATGCCCTGGGCCTGTAGCTGGTATTCATCCAGCCTGGCCTGGTCCTACAGTCTCATTGCTGGTCGGGGCTCCTTGGGTTTGGATCCCTCTCTGCTTGGTGTGGGTGTTAGCTCAGCCTGGGTGTGGATCTCAGCCCATAGACCATGACTTCAGGCCCACCAGGCCCACCCTGGAGGAGAGGGACTCTCATTTCATTAGAACAGTGATCTGCCAGCTCTGGGGAGGGCTGTGTGTGTGGAGAAGGGGCAGTTCACTGTTCAGGGTTGTATTTTCCTTCTCTTTTGCATATTCTTGATTATAAATAAATGAGAACATTTGGAATCCAGTAAATTTAACATGTCCTCCTCAAGTGCCCCAGAAATGCTTTCCTGTACAAGGGGTAGATACAGAATAATTGGTGGAAAGTACAAGAAAAGGACTTCTCTTGTAAAGTAATTAGCCTCCAACTAATAAAAATAAATGAAAAAAAAAAAAAAGAAAAGGACTTTTCTACTTGGCATGTGTTTTCTGGGGTGTGGATGTCAGCTGCAGCAGACAGAGATTTTTATTTTCAAGCATGGGTTTTCGTTTCACTCAGAAATCTGTATTTCAGGTTACCTAAGAGTGGAGCCATTGGACTTCTGGCAGGGGTGGGGGGATGGATCACATAAGCGCAGATTTCACACCCTGGGGCCTCCTGTTCCAGGGTTCCCGCTGTCTGTTCCACGGGCACCTCAGGGTTACATTTTCTGCTGGAAGCGACCTGTACTCTTATCTCCCCTCTGTTGCAAATGAGTTGTGTGCCCCTGGACAAGTTACTAACCTCTCTGAGCCACAGTTCTCGTATTTACACCATAAGGAGAAGAATGAAAACTTACAGGGTTGTTTTGAAAATTGTTGTTGTTTAGGCGCCAAGTTGTGTCTGACTGTTTTGTGACCCCGTGAACTGTGGCCCACCAGGTCTCTCTGTCCATGGGATTTCCCAGACAAGAAAACTGGAGTGAGTGTCATTTCCTACTCCAGGGAATCTTCCCGACCCAGGGATCAAACCCGTGTCTCCCGTATTGCAGGTGGTCTCTGCCATTGTGGGCAGATTCTTCACCCGCTGAGCTACCAGGGAAGCCCGTTTTGAAGATTAGATGAGATTAAATCTATAAAGCATCCCTTGTCAATCCTGTCATGCTCTTAAGCACAAGTTACTGTAATCACCAAGGTCTTCAGACTTTCAGGGTTGTGTTTGGATGTTTGTACCAAGTCATGAGATAGGTGAGTGACTCTTAGCTCCGTCTACTCCCTCTCTCACTTATCAAGAAGTCCTGTAATCTGTGAGCTTGCTTGCCCCAGAAAAGTAATTCCCCCACCATGCAAGTGTTCCTGATCCCCAGACATTCCTCATATCTTTCATCAAGTTCAATCATCCTTCTTCCATTTTTCTCTTTTACTAAATCCACACCTGTGCTGAGTTATGTATGATTAGACAGGATCAGAATAAAGTTTTTTTGCAAGGATAAATAGGGAGAAATCCTTCCCAGGTATATTTACTTTCTTACCCAAGAATAGAAAAAGTAGTTTTGCTAAATGAATGGATTTCAAATGGTGAAGCAACATAAGTCTGAGACAAGGTTGCAGTGGAAAAAGGGGAGGCTCTCCTTCTGATGCCCCTGGGGGCCTGCCCTCTTTTACACTATTGGTGTGGTGTCATGTTAATTTATTTCAGATATATTTTATGTAGGATTGGAGTTAGCTAACAAGTGATACTAGAATAAAAATATTAAATAATGGTTTAATGGGAACAGAGTTTCAGTTTCGGAAGGTGAAAAACTCAGGAGATGGATGATGGTGAGATTTGCACAACCATGTGAATGTACTTCGTGCTGCTGAACTGTGCAGCTAAATATGGTAAAAATAGCATGTTTTATATTATGTGGCTTTTACCACAGTAAAAAAAAAACAAATGAATAGTCAGGATAAATGGAATGTCAAGACCATGCAGAGAAGCTGAATGCAAGTTTGTGGGCAGTGTGATTGTGCAGTTGCTGTGGGCAGGCCATGTGTTTTGGTTGTGAGCTTCCTGGAAGGCAGGTTGAAAAGGAAATAGCAATCTAGTCATGAGAGAAAAAAATCATCAGTTCCTATGGGAGGCAAACATTTCTCAGTGCTTAACTCCACTCTGGGGCTGCACACATAACAGGAATTATAGTCAGCAGTGGCCTCTACAACATCACAGCAAACTCAGAAGTGGCCTTCTAATCTCCCATTTCTTGGCCTATGACTTCCAGAATCTGGTGTTAATGGGAGCCTGCCACCTTGGGTAAACGTGGTCCAAAGACACAGCTTTTTATGGCTGTCTTGACTTTGGTTTGGGATGATGAGAACAGACTTCACTCATGAGCCAAAAGACACATGTGTTTTGAAGGAAACCCCAAAGATAGTCCACAGTGCTTCCTATTGTGCCTGGGAAGATGTGAGGAGGACAGGCTGTATCTTGTTCTCAGCTTGAATTTTCCCAGGCAGCCAGGAGCCTTGACTGGGAGAATCATCATTGAATGAGTGACATGGAGGCTAAGCTAGACCTAAGCTTGCCTCTATGTGTGAAAATGGTCACTTTGGGAAGGGTAGGGGGAAGGTCGTTGATTTGTCAGGAGGAGCGTTGAAGAACCTGACTCACTGACGGAGGTCCAGCCCCCTCTGTCACGAGAACAGGTCCGATGGCCTTGCTCGTAGGTCCCCCCACATCTCTCTGGAGTAAACGCTTGTTCTCTCAGATCCACTGGTTAACACAGCCTGTTCACAGTGTTAAAGGGACATGAGGCTAATCAGCTTTTTGCAGACTAGATTCTTCCCTGTGCATTCATTGTAGCATGTGAACATTCTTTTAGGTAAATAAAAACAAAAATATATTTTTAGTGACTGAAATACCCTTGTTTATTTTGGAAACAGTAAGTGCAAATGTTAAAAAAGATTGAAAAGAGCCCAGTAATTTTCTTCTATGGCTTTGAAAACAACTTGATTTTTTCCTGCTTCTACCAAAAAATGCACTCATTAGACATAAAAAAACTTACAAGATATTAAGTTTTGATTAATCTCAAATCTCTTGATTCCACCACCTAGAGATAATCATTGTTAACATTTCCTTCTATTTTTCTCTCTTTATATATACATGTCCAAAGCCATTTATATTTTTATGTTGATATCTACATCTTCTTAGCTCAATGGGAAGATTAGTATAAACATTGTCATGTTTCAGAAGTCTTTTTAAGACTACTGAAGATTGCTGTTTCAGAAGTAATATTCCAGATAAACTGTTTGGAAAAAAGGTGGAAAGGTAAAAAGGAGCTGGTGGGTAGAATGAGTTGCATAGAAGAAGGGAAAATGAGGGAAAGGGAACTAACACTGACCAAGTGTCCACTGTGGGTAGGGGCAATGCTGTGACTTCTGTTACCCTGAGAGCAGGTTTATGGAGTCATTGTCCTCCAGAATAAGAGTTCAGGTTTAGGAGCCAAACGGGTTTGAATTTGCATCTTGACTCTACTTTCTGCTAGTTTAGAGCCTCATTTTTTTTTTTTTTTAATATTTGTAAGATCCATATAACTCCTTCCTTCAGTTGGTTATTGTAAGGATTTAAAAGTAAAATGCACAGGAATTACTTATGCCTGGCATATAGCAGGCGCTCACAAGTGGTAGCTCTTAAATTAGCATTATTCTAAATATGAGTAAACTGAGTCTAAGAGAGGGTCATGTGCCTCAGGTCACACAGCTATTAAGTGATAAAGATGGGATTGGAACTCAAGTCGGCCTGGCTTTTGTTGCTGTTTAGTTGCTAAGTCATGTCTGACTCTCTTCTGACCCCGTGGACTGTGGCCAGCCAGGCTCCTCTGTCCGTGGGGTTTCCCAGGCAAGAATACTGGACTGGTTTGCCATTCCTTCTCCTGGGGATCTTCCTGATCCAGGGATCAAACTTGCCCTCCTTCTTCATCAGATGTCTGTAAGGAGTGATTGCCGGTGCTTGGTCGTTCATATTGGCCTTTTCTGGTAACTCCAAGGAAAGTGAAGCACTCTGCTCTCTGTTTGGATGTAAAGCTCCTCTCCTGTAGTGGCAACTATAGCTGATGGCATCTGCAGATAACAAAGGAGGAAGGGTTAATGTGTGTTTGTTTTTCCCCAGGAAAATGGGAATGAATTTCATGCTTGGGATGCTGACTACTATTTAGCAATAAAGCTTTTTCCCCCCTACTGGATTAGGAAACAGATGTTTTCTGGTCCATTGAGGAATTTTAAAGGCTGGAAATACTTAAGACTTATTTTTCAGGGCTGTTGACCTCGATTCTTGGATTATGATCATTCTGGCTGGGGCCCAGCACTCTAGAGCTTTCAATCTGCAGAAACCCTGTTGTGTATTTATCCTAATCTGTTCGGTGTGACCTTTTAAATCTGTAATTCATGGAAGCATAGTTCAGAATTAGGAACTGAGATTATTTATTTTTGCTTCTTTTAAGTTCTGAATAACTAATGTATGAGGGTCCTTGCCTGGTGAACTGCCTAGGGATCCATCTTTACCCAGTTCAGTTGGAATCTTTGACTTCTCTGGCATTCCCACTTTCCTTTTGAATGCAGCATTTTGAAATAACAAAAGCAGAATCACATTAGCTGTAAATCATTGAGGTTCTTTTCTTTTTTTGCTTCGAATGGTTTCTTTTTTTAATTAATTAATTCTAATTGGAGGATAGTTGCTTTATAATATTGTGATGGTTTTTGCCATATGGCAACATGAATCAACCATAGGTATACATATGCCCCCCAATCCTGAACCCCACTCCAACCTCCCTCCCCACTCTGTCCCTCTAGGCTGTCCCAGAGCATCTGCTTCATGCGTCGAACTTGTACCAGTCATCATATGTTTTACATATGGTCATGTGTATGTTTCAATGCTACTCTCTCAAATCATCCCATCCTCTCCTTCTCCCATTGGGCATGTACCCCCAAGGAAACCAGAATTGAAAGAGACACATGTACCCCAATGTTCACTGTAGCACTATTTACAATAGCTAGGACATGGAAGCATCCTAGATGTCCATCAGCAGACAAATGGATAAGGAAGTTGTGGTGCATATACACAATGGAATATTACTCAGCTATGAAAAGGAACACATTTGAGTCAGATCTAATGAAGTGGATGAACCTAGAGTCTGTTATGCAGAGTGAAGTAAGTCAGAAAGAGAAAGACAAATACAGTATATTAATGCATATAAATGAAATCTAGAAAGATGGTACTGATGAGCCTACATGCAGGACAACAATGGCAAGGCAGACACAAAGAACAGATTTTTGGAACCATTGAGTTTTATTCTCTCAGTATGCCATAGGTTTTGCTGCAGTAACAAAAACACTCCCAAATCTCAGTGGCTTCATATAACATTTCTTTTCTTGCTCATACTATTTCCTTCTATGGGGGATTTCTGTTCACCATGGTCATACAGTGACCCAGGAAGACAGAGGCTTCATCTGGGAAGCTTCTATGCTCACCATAGTAGTGGGAAGGGAGTGTGTGAAGGGAGTGAATATCCACTGGCTCTTTAGGTTTCATTGGCCAGTGCAAGTCATGTACAGGCCAAGATCCACTTCAAGTGGAGCTGGAAAGTATTGTATAGTTCTGCTGTGTGCCTGAAAGGACAGCAGAACCAGAATACATGAGAACCTCCTGGGTGACTGTTGCACCTCCTCGGTACCAGACTGTGTTAGGTGCCTCACATATGTCATCTGTAATCTTAACTCTAATTTCTGCAAAGTACAGGTCCTAGTTCTAGAAAACAGACTCAGAGAGATAAGGTGAGTTGCCCATGGGCACACAGGGTTGGTATTGAAATCCAGTCTATCTGATACTAAAATTAATGCTCTTCTGAGATAGTGAAGGACAGGGAAGCCTGGTGTGCTGCAGTCCATGGGGTTGCAAAGAGTCGGCCATGACTTAGTGACTGAACAGCACCAACATCTGGCCCCATGAGCTTCCTCTTAGTTTATACATGCTACTGCTTATGTTACCTTTGTTAACTTTGATATAACTAATTGTTATACTCGTTGATATATATTCATGTTGATGTATAACTTTGATATAACTAGTTGTTATATGACTGAACAATTTCTGTTGGTTTCTCACTGACTACAAAGTAAAGGTCAAACACTTCAGCCAGGCACACATAGCTCTTCATGATACTAATGAAGTATACTAATTCATTATACTAATACCTCCACATACTGATCAAATATTTATAATATGGCTGAGGCAGTGCCCAGAGGCAGATGCCACTCCCAGTGACACACAGGATGCATAGAACAAGGACAGTTGTTTCCGTCTTTCTTTCTTCTTTCCTTTTTTAATTTAATTCTTCCTTTCCCTTTTAAGTTTTTGACTGTGCTGGGTTTTGGCTGCCACGTGTGGGCTTTCTCTAGTTGCGACAAGTAGGGGCCACTCTATTTGCAGTGCACGGGCTTTTCATTGCAGTGGCTTCTCTTCTTGTGGAGCATGGATTCTAGAGTAAGAGGGCTTCAAAAATTGCAACACATGGGCTCAGTAGTGGTGGCACATGTGCTTAGCTGCCCCGTGGCATGTGGGATCTTCCTGGACCGTGGATCAAACCCATGTCCCCTGCGTTGGCAGGCAGATTCTTTACCACTGGGCTACCATGGAAGTCCCAGGAAGACTGTTTCTAAGTCTCGTCCCTAATGAGGTTGTTCGGCCAAATTTAGGTGCTGCGCTCTGGGTCAGGCCTGACTGTACCAGTCTGCATTTGCATGGAGGAAGCATTCACTCCCTTCAGAGACACATAGATTAGGCAGAGGGAAACCACCTGTGTCTCCTTTTCAGTGCCCATGTTCAAGACCCATTTAGGACATCTTCTGTAAGTAACAATCATGATTTCCCCCAAATAGACAGTGAGTGTTTATTTCAGGATTGTGACGAATGGAGTTCATAGGTTTTATCCCTTTGGGGTAGTCCTCTATGTGCTTAGTCACCCTATACTTGTGGCTTACTTTGGAAAATACATTTTCTTTCCTTAAAAAAAAAAAATCCAGTAAGGTGTTTTCCTTGAGTCAGATCTTTTCTTGGTATGCTTAATAGTAATTTAGCAGAAATTTTTAGCCTCGCGCCGGCACTTCCAGCCTCACTGGGAGTCTGCTTATAGCACCAGAGCAGCCAGTGTGTGGGAGGTGAGGCTGAGAGTAGAGACTAATTCTGCAAAAGTAAGTGTGTTCCCACGTGTGCCCTCACATGCCCTCTCTCTCATCCCTGGCTTCCTTTTATTCCACTCCCTTTTGGGCTCTTGAGGCAAATGTGGTTCAATGCTTCATTCATTTAACTTGACTCTACCACTTCCCATGACTTCCATGTTCTTCTAAAATGCTAAGTCTGACACAAACTTCATGCCCTAGAGCATAAAGGAGATAGAGTACTGAACTTCAAAAGATGTAAGGGTGTCTTGGCTCTGTTTTCTTTGCATTTTGTTCTGCTTCCATGGAAGACTCAGTTCTGTGCACCTTGCTTAAATGCTGAGTCTGAGCCTGGTCCAAGGATGGTGGGATTGGGAGGAAGGACTGCTTGGTGCTGACTGGAGAAGGAGTCGCTGTGAACTAGGTCAGAGGGGATGGGCCAGTGAAAATTGTGAGCTAGGCTTCATGTCATTTTGAAAATAACTTTCAAGCTCAGACTTCAGTGAGAAAGAACAGAGCAGGCATTTGTGAGCTTAGGCATTTGTGTCCAGGATAGGATAGGATAGGATAGGATAGGATAGGATAGGATAGGATAGGATAGGATAGGAAGATGGGTAGGCCAAATGATAAAGAAAGTCTCAATATATAGTTTTCAATAAGTTAAGATGAATAGGGTTTTCTGAGACACAACTGAGACATTTAATGTTACATAAAGTGATAAAACTACAATCTTTGGTTTAGTTCTTCTATGGGGCAGAAATCATTTGTAGCTTATCAGTCTTCCACAAGTTAACATCTAACTTTACAGTGTCTAGACTCTACAGAACAGTGACTATTAAGTTAAGCCAACTATCTTCCATAAAGCGTCAGTTGCTGTTATGTAGCTTTGTGAGACAGTGCTCTATTGCTTTTTGTGACCTCAGAGAAAGGATGCCTAGTCATATTTTTGCCTTATCTCCAAATTTCAGATAATATTTCTAGATAGTACCTATGGAGCTATTGAACAGTCTTCTGGTTTCTTGTTTGACATTAATTCTAAATGGTGAGCTATTTCAGGGGTGCCCATGGTTGGACACTGTCTCAGTTTGCTCCATCCATCTGTATTTCCAGTGTGATATGTTGTAACTATTTTAAAGGATGTCAATCTTTGGGGAAAACACCTGGATCTATATTCTTTCCGTGTCCAGTTCTCTTGTTTTGTTTTGTATGATTTAGAAATAAAAGTGTGTTTCTGTTGAGGTCCAAAGTAGAGTTATTCCTTGTGAAATAACTGGCTTCAGTCTAGATAAAATGGCTATTTTATCTTTAAGTTTATAGGCCACAAGTTTTCTTACTTTTAACTGAAAACTTTAAAATCATCTCTATTGCCTGAAGCAAGGTTTCCTTTGCTAATGGGTTGATCCCTTGTGCATGCACCGGAGCACAGCACACAGATATACATAAACAAATCTTATTAATTTAGACTTCACCAAAGAAAAATGTTTGATTAATTCAGACACGCTAGACTCTTATTTAGGAAAAAGCGAAATATTGTCCTTTGTAATGCCTTCTGTGCAGATGGTTTTATGTGTCAATTACTTTATTTAATTATGTTCCCAGAGCTATGATTTGACCCTGAAAGTGACAGAAAAACAAACGGTTTTACTAGATTTCCACATTTATTTCTTCTGGGACAACTTAATCTCAAGAAAGATGCTGTAGAGTCAGAGTCCATGATCAGAACTTCCTGAAGGGGGCCGAAGGGAATAGGAGCAGGGTAAGCTGAAGCCAGAGTGAAGCTAGGAGCCATGAATCAAAAACAAGACTCAACCCAACTCTTTGTCATCGACAAGATACCCTCTTCAAATATAAAGACACACACAGGTTAAAATTAAATGGATGGAGGAAGATATACCATGATAACACAAATCAGAAGAAAGTGGGAATAGCTCTATTAATTTCAGACAGCAGATTTCAGAGCAAGGAAAATGATGAGGGGTAGAGAGGGGCATTACATAATGATAAAGGGGTCAGTTCTCCAAGAAGATATAATAATCCTTAACATGTATTCACCTAACAATACAGCATCAAACCAGGTGAGGCAGAACTGACAGAACTGCAAGGAGAAATAGATGATCCACTGTCATAGTATCATGGTGTGTAATACAGTACACTCAGTCGTGTCTGACTCTTCGCAACCCCATGGACGGTAGCCCACCAGGCTCCTCTGTCCATGGGATTTTCCAGGCAAGAATACTGGAGTGGGTTGCCATTTCCTCCTCCAATAGTTGGAGACACCAATACCTCTCTCTCAAATGGAACTGTGGGTGAACAAAGTTGGTGTGGTTCAGGGCTGCGAGGGAGGCCTTGGTGCTCCAAGAATTCCCAGATGTGTGCATATTCAGGGTTCTCTTTTCCTACTAATTAGTTTTGGGGGATTTAACTTCTGTAGCAAGCCAGGTTCTAGGGATTTTCAAATGGTACAGCCCAGCCAGTTTTTCTATATTGTGGTTTGAAGTCCACATTAGGGTCACAGGGACAGGGGAGGTGTTAAAATATACATACTCATGTTTCCACCTCAGATTTGCCAAATCAGAATCTAGGGGTGCATGGGGGGATATCCATTTTCAACAAGCCCTCCAGGTGAGTCTCACACATTTGAAAAGGAACTTCCCGGGTGGTCCAGTCGTTTGGGAGTCTGCATGCCAGTGCAGGAGACAGTGGTGCAATCCCTGGTCCAGGAAGATCCCACGTGCTGTGGAGCAACTAAGCCTGAGGCACACAACTACTGAAGCCCTCTTGTCCTAGAGTGCGTGCTTGGCAGCAAGAGAAACCACTATGATGAGAAGCCCAAGCAACACAACTCAAGAGTATCCCCCACCGGCTGCAACTAGAGAAAGCCCGGGAGCAGCAACAAAGACCCAGCATAGCCATAAATAAATGACACTTCAAAATTTGGGGGAAATGAACTGAGGGCAATTGCATGTTGACTAAGCAGGAAGGAAATGGAAGTCTATGTGTGTAGAACTGATGCTCCATGTGAGCATCTGCAGAGCTGGAGAAAACATTGCACAAGGAGCATTACATAAGGGATTCAGGTGTTAGCATCATATGTTAATTAGTTTCCTTTTTATAGGAAAGGTCATGATGAGACATGTTCCCCTTTGCTTTACTTTGGAAACTGCAAGAATCACCAAGCCAGCTTTAAGTCTAAGACACTGGGAGAGAAGTGTTCATACACATGGCTGGAGTCTGCATTGGTATGAGCTAGTTTGCTTTTAAAAGCTTGTTAAAATGACTTAATAGTTCAGAAACCCTGCTGGCCTGCTATGGTTATGTTGTGGTTGAGGAATAGTTGAACTGAGGTTTATTTGGCTCCTGCCACCTGTCAGGTAGGGTGCCGAGTGCTCCATCGTAACTATTTCATTTAATGAGGGACACATGCCAATTCAGAGTTGAGAAAACTGAGGCACAGACAGCCAAGTGATGTGTCCTAGGTGACACAGCCAGGAATGACCAAGGCCGGCTTGTGAACTGAAGTCCCTTTCTGTCTATTGCCATTGAGTGAGCAATAGTCAAATTCTTTTTTTTTTCTGACCTTGGAGACCAATGCTACAACACCCTAAAAGGGACTTAGCACTCCACCTGGGACTCAGGTGACCAAGAGTCCAGTAATCAATGCATAGAATAAGCCAGGAGTAGCATTCATTTTCTCGTTTGCAGATAATTTGATATTTGTGAAAACAAAGGACTAAGTCAGGGACCTTGAGGAAAGAAGTCAGTGAAGATGCCTCTGCCTCCCTTCAGGAGCGCCCCCTGCTGCCTTAAAGAAGAGTTAGCAAAGGGGGAATTTGCCGAGCTGAGCAAGATGGCGGCTCTTGATACATCCTCTCTAAAGGAGCGTAGCCTGTGAAGAAGACAGGGGAGGGACAGGGTGTGGTTCTGGGGGAAGGTCTAGTCCTTCTTCCCCTTATATTGTTTTGTTGTTGTTTAATCACTAAGTTGTGTCCGATTCTTTTCGACCCCATGGACTATAGCCCACCAGGCTCCTCTGTCCCTGGGATTTCTCAGGCAAGAATACTGGAGTGGGTTGCCATTTCCTTCTCCAGAGGATCTTCCTGACCCAGGGATAGGGTCTGTGTGTCATGCTTCTCAGTAGGATTCTTTACCCTCTGATTCACCAGTGAAGCCCCTTATCTTAGCTTCTATCTAAACCTCTTATTTTTGCCATTATTGCTGAGCATGCAGAATTTTACCAAGTTGGTAAACGTCACTTCCACCCATGTCCTTTGTTAATACAAGGCAGGAAGCAAGCTCTAATAGGCTTCCTTACTGTCCCTAGATTTTTTTTTTTGCATGTTAAGAATGGAAATGATTCAAACACTTTTCTATTGCACTTGAACTTACATTGTACATGAATTTATATACCTTTGATATTATACTTGCAAGCAGATATTTCTGCAGGTTTTGTGTGAGTGGTCTACAATCCTTGTTTAAAAAGTTTAACCTGTGGGCTGCATAGCTTTGCAAGTTCCAGAGGGCTTGGGGCTGTGGGTGGCGTTGTGGTGTGGAGATGGGGTTATGGGGTTAACTGTGATTCACACATTAGACTTAGGAATGTGAGTGGGCCATTGGGGGGCGTGGGCCTGGCCGGGCTGTGGGAAGGCAGCCACACAAAGGGCGCACAGTCACATTCCTCTGGGGCCTCTGGGCAGGCGTGGTGGCTGCCTGCCACTTGGCAGTGGTCTCTGGCATTTGCCTGGGAGCTTTCCTGGATTCCTTGGTGCAGGGAAGCACAGTGCCCGAGGCAGAACACTGTTCCTGGCTCCGTGGCAAGGCCAGAGCTGAAGAAGCAGTTTTTGGAGGAGCTTGCAGGGTTTATAAAGGACCATCATCGTGGGAGGAGGCGAGGCACACAGAGGGTAGGAGCGTGGGGAGGACTCCTGAATTGCAGGGTTTTGCTTTGGGCCCTGCCAGGAATAGGGCATGGTCCCCTCCAGCCTCCAGATTTGGGAGTGCATTAGGGGAGGAGGACTGGGTCAAGGGTTCAAGTAATAAATGGGACGTTTGGTGCCTCAAGAGGATTGTCTGTGCTTAGAGTCACCACAGGTTCCTTCTGAAGAGTCACAGGGTTTCTCTGAATAAGGCATAGCTTCACACTGAACCAAATGGCCTTGTCTGTACAGTGGTGGGCTAGCAGCTGGCAAGCAACCATATTTATGACTTGGTGATCTTTTGATAACTGCTCATTCCTGAAAGGCAAATGGAAACTTCCAATTAGAATTCATGTCAGGTCACAGGGTGAGAGTATGGAAAAATATCACCAAATGCAGGCACAAACTGGGGAGGCCAAAATAATCAGGGAGCTACAAGATTGCAGAAATGTAAAGGGGCATTAGAATCCAGAGGAAAGGGAAGGTCAAGGCAAGGAACACGCTCTTCACCATTATATGTTCAGCACAAGCTGATACTCCTGGGAACTAACATAGCAGAGATGTCAAATGTTTAACCTCAGTGTTAAAAACAAACAAAAATGGAACCATAAAGCTTTTAAAGGTTATAGCTTGTGGACTGCAAAGTAAAAAGTTAAAATAGAACAGAAAAAAAGAAACAGAATAAGGAAAAAAGGATTGAAAACAAACTAAGATACATTCAAGCTTTGGAATTTAATTGTTTGTCTCAGAATTTTCAAGAAAAACAATCTTGGCCAGCAGAACAAATCATCCTAACTCATATTCCTGGAACTGTATCAGAATAAAGTATTCACAAGGGAATAGTGAACATTTGGTGTACACTTGGTGCTAGTAACATTTTGCAAAACAAGAAATGTGTTACCCTGGTGTCATGCTCATCTATGACTGGAAGTCTTGTTGGATAAAGGAAGTAGTACATGTAAAGTGGCTGATGTTCTGAAATACCCACACTATTGGACAATCTGCACAAGCTAGAAATACACAATCTGAAACATACATGTTCCTTAAATGGATTCAGTCGATCCCACCTAGAAGGAAGCCTAATTATTGTTGTTTTAAAATTAGTATACATATATATACAGGACATATTTTGTGTGTCAGAGGGCTCTGATGTCATCTTATATAAATTGCAATAAAACTTCATTGTTTAAACTAGGGATTAAAGCATCTTACTCCTAGTGGGTCAGGTAACATGATCTTAATGAACTAATGGGAAGAAAGTGGATGGCCTGGCCTGTGGGTGGCCGTTGTTATGCTCTCTGCCATGGGCATGCTGAGCCAGTGTTACCTGATCAGGTTGGTTTTCAAGGCAGACTAGCTGTTTCAGATTTTAGGGGAAGTCTTCTAATTTTTAAACATTGGCTTTTGGACATCAAAGATAATGGCTGTCTGGCCACCAGTGTGTTAACTCCGGCTTTAAATGTTAGAGTAATGAGATAACAGGTGAATGTTTTCTGGCTCCTTGGCATGAAATGAAAGAATAAAAAAAAAAAAAAAAACTGAAGCAAGTTTGTGAGTGTAAAAAAAAGTTCTTCTTTTATCAAGGTCATGATTGTATAATTTTAACAACTTGAAGGATGGATATGTGAAGAAAAGGGTGGTGTGTCAGCTCCTTCCTACTCTGAGCCTTAGTCAGTTAGACCTTTGTGATCCATGGGTACCTAGACACATACATATTTTTATACTTATACACATGTCCATAGATAAAAATTCTTCTGCTTGGCTCTTGGTACTGATTACTCCCTTTCTACCAAACTGAGCTGATCTTGGCTTCTATTTGGCAGATGTGGTGGGCTGCAGAAAGTAGATAGTGGCAGTACAGGGCTGTACTTTAGGAAAATCCCTCTGAAGTGGTTTGGAGGATAAAGAGGAGGAGGGGCAGATTAGTTAGGCACGAGTCTCTTGAAGTTGTCGCCACTAGAGTTGTCAAGACCAAGAGTCAGGGATAAAGTAGCTTCATTGTGATAAGGAAGGGCTTGATAAGAGCATTATGGGTTGTGTAAAATAAGACTGAACTTCATAAGTGGTTAGCGATGGGGAGATAAAGGAGTTTCTGATGGTTGCCAAGGCTCAGATATAAGAAACTGGCAAGTGGTGGCAAGCAGAAGCCATTGGTGAAACTGGGGATCAAAGTGGCCACTGGTGGTAAGTTTGGCTTGGGACCTGTTGAGTCACAGGTGAGACTTCAAGTCTGAATCTAGAGCTTAAGTGCCATCTGCTTCTCTGCATAGAAGTCACAACTGGGGGGTAATCTTTCTGCCCCCTTCTGATGCCTATGTCAGAAGTTTTCTCTATCTCTTTTATACTTTAATAAAATTTTATTACAAAAAAAAAAAAAAGAAGTCACAACTGGATCCAGGGGACCAATGAAATCCCTCAGCAAGTGACAGACAGAAGTAAAGACAAAGCCCCTGACCCAGGGAAAAGAATAGGGAGCTGAATGAAATCCAGGAGAGAAAAACACTTCAAGAAGTGGAGGACTAATGAGCTCCCACTTGGTACCTGGCATCATATACACGTTCTCACTGAAGCCTCTCGAGGGCTTAAGAGACGTGGTTGCCCGATTGTTATAAATGAGGAGGCAGTTAAGCCAGGAGAGGCTGGCAGGGAAGTGGGACCGTGGGACAGACAGGGTTCCTTCAGGAAGGAAGAAGGTGGGTAATGAAGAGAGTGAGAGGGAGCCTGGTGGGGGAGCACAGCTGAGAAAGAAGGATGTCCTGAGGAGCATGTTTGTCACCCAAGGGGAAGGATCAAAGGAAGAGGGAGATACAGAAGATGAAAGCTGGAGATGGGTTACATAATGGATGGAGCTGAGAGGAAAAGCAGGGGTGAGAGATGGGATTGAGAGAGATCTTCAGAGTGACAGGAACCGGAAAGGACGCTGTCTACAGACACAGTACCCTGAGCCCCAAGCAGTGATGAAACATCACAGCACCAGGGCCACAGATTTGACAGGAGTGACCAGTTTGGGAAGCCGATGGCCAATTTCACATTACCTGGAGTAATGTTATTAGTCATTTATTTTCTTTTTATCTAAAGATTTTCTGTGAATGGTTCACATTAATTCTCATGAATTATAGATACTTTAGTATTAATCCTATTCAGGATTAATATATTAATCCAGCCTAGTTAAGTAAAGATGACCTTATCTTTCATTTTTTCCCCAAGGAGACTATGCTATTTCTAGGTGCTGTCACAATATTTGGTTTTGTTTTGTTTTGTTTTTTGCTTCAGTGAAGAACAGGGCTACACATCAAGAGCAATATAAGAGGAGTTAGTTATTGTGTTTACGTCATTATTAAGACAATGGGTTTAACACATACTGTGGTGATTAAGATTTTTCTGGAAAAAAGCTCCCAGTTACGTGGTAAGAAGGAATTTGGATTTTGGAGTTATTGGTACACATATGACATAGTATTTCCCAGTGGTGTGATCTTGGGCCAAAGGAATTGCTTTATATCCTCTAAGGTGGTAATTATACCTTACAATGTTCCAATTGATAATTAGAAATCTATGAAAATGCCTAGAACCTGCCTTAATAAATGGCGAAAGTAATAATAAATCACTAAACTAACTGAGGACTAAATTTATAGAAGATATCAAACATAAAAGCATAATATGTGTGTCTGTAATTTGTGTATGTGTAGTGTGTGTGTTTATGTATAGATGAACTTTATTTTGCCATTCTCTTATTGGATATTTGAATTGTTTCCAGTTTTATTCTATTACAAAGCATGCTGCTATAAACATTCTCTTACCTATCTCTTGGTACACACCTGCTAGACTTGTTCTAGGCTTTCTCCCAGAGAATGGAAGGACTTTTGTGCTCACTTTCAACTCTGCTAGGTGTTGCCAAATCATTTTTGAAATTGGTTGTACTCATTTGTGTACCTACAGGCCAAACTTAAAAAATTTAACTTGCCAGTCTCATGGGTGTGAAATGGAATCTTGTTCTTTAATTAGTATTTCCCTGATTATAGATCAGTTGAGCATCTTTTCAAGCTTGCTAGCCTTATGAGTTTTCTCTTCTTTGAAATGCTATTTATGCTTTTTGCCCTTTTTTTTCTAGACTCATTTTTTAAAAGGTATAAAACGTATAAGGGCTCTGAATCAGGCATCTATCTATCTATCTGTCTATCTGTCTATTTGTCTATCATCTATTAGAGTTCAAGAGTCAATTTATACTATCATTAACTGATACTTTATCTGGCAGAAGAATCAATTGCTTGTACATACGATGCTGAATGATGAGTATTGGATGAATCAGATATGGGAGAAAAATAAGCCTGCCATTAATGATGTACAGTGACACATCAAGTGTGATACCTTTCTATAGGGTGTGATCATAGGGCCTGGGAATCTGAATTTTGAACAAATGCCACAGGCAATTCCTATTTCTTGAGGTCGTCAGGAAATCTGGCTCAAGCTCCATTCCCGAGACTGACGTTCAGTGAGGGTACTTTTCTTCTTATTTCTTTGGCACAAATCTAGCTGAGAAGCAGTATAATTAGGGAAAACAAATGGCTTCAGAAAGAAGTGTTCTTGGTTTCATATAACCAGCTACGCTCCCCTCTCCAAGCGATCAAGCCTGTGCCAATGATTCTTGGCTCCTGCTGACCCACTGCTGGCCCTGGGCCACCTGACCTCCTTGGTGTCCCACAGACGGGTACAATGACCTGTGTTGTGATTTTGTCCATGGTCCTCCAAACCTGGTCTTTCCCCACTATTGCCAGGATGTTCTTCCTAAATGTCTCCTGCATAAGACCTTTCAAGGAATTTGAGAGCTCTTATGAGAGAGACCTTGGAGAAGGGAATGGCAACCCATTCCAGTATTCTTGCCTGGAGAATTCCAAGGATAGAGGAGCCTGGTGGGCTACAGTCTTTACAGGGTGGTAAAGAGTCAGACATGACTGAGCAACTAACGTTTTCACTTTTTTCATGAGTGACCTAGCTAGGTTCTGTCCCTTTTCAGAAGCATTTTCTTGGACCACTTCTTGCTTCTCACCTACTCTGTGCTTTGGACATGTTGATCTCTGTACTTTGGGAATGTGGGACCACCTGTCTTACACCAGTCATTTTTCTTCTGCTCTTTCTTCTATCTTAGATCTCCTCTCCCACTTCTCTGCTTCCCTGGTAACTCAAGTGGTAAAGAATCCACCTGCCAATGCAGGAGATGTGGGTTCGGTCCCTAGGTTAGGAAGATCCCCTAGAGTAGGAAATGGCAACCCATTCCAGTATTCTTGCCTAGAGAATCCCAGGACAGAGGAGCCTGGCTGGCTACAGTCCATGACGTTGCAGAAGAGTCAGACATGATTGAGCGCCTAAACAACAACAAAACAACCCACTTCTCTCCCTCTGGCCACTCATCCTTATCCTTGAAGATGGTATTTCTCAGACTTTAACATGCATGCAGATAAACCAGGGATCTTGTTAAAATAGAGTCTGATTCCACTGGTCTATGGTGGGGCCTGAGATTCAGCTTTCCTGGCAAGCTCCTGGGTGCCACAGGAGGCTGCTAAGTCTGGGGACAACACTTGGAATCACAGAATGTGAAGACACAGCTTGGCATCACCTGCTTCTCCCTGAGTTGTAAATGCCCCTCCTTTGTGTTTTTAACACCTGGGCTGGCGTTTGCCATGCTTCTCACACTGTATTATGACAACTGCCTTATCTGTCAATAAGTTCATTGAAGGCAACAATTGTGCCTTGTTTACCTTTATTTACATTTGCTGTGCCTGGAATGTAGGAAACACTCAACAAGTATTTGCTGAATGAATAAATGATTCCAACAATCCAGACAGATATTTGTCTGGCTGCGTTTTGCTGTTTGTGGCTGTTTTCCTGTTGAGCCCAATGACTCGTTGCTTTTCCAGATGGCGCCCTGTGGCCTGAAGGGTTGGCTCCACTTTCTACAAAGCAGCAGACCTTGCCAGGGGAGGATCAGCGGAGTGGGTGGTTAGCTTTGGCGTTGAAAGAATCCCACTTTTCTGTGCCTAATTTAGGTCAAGATTAGTGGGTTTAAAATTAGCCCTGAATTTTGTATTTTCTCGGTAGGGTTTTCTCATGCTTGTGAACACACACACACACACACACATCTCTGAGGTTGAGGAACCTCTTCCTTTTCTGATCCTGTTCTCCACATAGATGCTGGAATGAGTTTTCCCAAATAGAAATTTGGGTTATGCCACTCTAGGTGGCTCCCTTTTCCTTTAGGGAAAAGTCCAAATCTCTCTTCCTGGCTCATGCACAGAATGCCTGGGATAATGCATGCTTACTCCTGTTGTCCCCGAGTGCCTCCTTCACTATCCAAGTCGTCCCAATTAGGGTGATGAATAATGTGACTGCCCTACTCCTAAGCACCGACACCCCCCCCCTTCCCCTCACACAACTCATGCTTTACCTTTTCAGTGACGTCACTGGGTTGTGAGAACATTTGCATTGCTGATCCAGTCCCAGGCTTCCAGCTCCATCCGCAAAGTCTCATGATGGGGACCCTGCTACCAGCTCACTGTTGCCTTTGCTCTGGACAGCTATTCTATGAACTGGGATATGTGTTGATTGTAACCTGTAATTAACTGTACGTACTGAAGATTTGATGGTTTTGAACTGTGGTGTTGGAGAAGACTCTTGAAAGTTCCTTGGACAGCACAGAGATCCAACCAGTCCATCCTAAAGCAGATCAGTCCTGAATATTCATTGGAAGGACTGATGTTGAAACTGAAACTCCAATACTTTGGCTACCTGATGTGAAGAACTGACTCATTTGAAAAGATCCTGATGCTGGGAAAGATTGAGGGCAGGAGGAGAAGGGGATGACAGAGGATGAGGTGGTTGGATGGCATCACCGACTCAATGGACCTGAGTTTGGGTAAACTCCAGGAGTTGGTGATGGACAGGGAGGCCTGGCATGCTGCGGTTCATGGGTCGCAAAGAGTCAGACACGACTGAGTGACTGAACTGAACTCTAAAACCCAGCAAGATCAAATAATGAACACAGTGGTTAATGTTCTCCCTTAGCACTTTTAGCAGAAATCTCTTAATGATGGCATTAATCCTTTAATGGACAAATGGGTGAGGCATTCTACTTATGGGTGAGGAAATAGTAGCTAGATGGGAGGAGAAGTTGCTGGTCTGTAGTAGTTATTTGGCTTAGAGTGTGTAATCTCCCTCCTCTCATCTCTTCATGAACTTGTTTTTCAGTGCTAGTTGGAAAGCCAGAGCAACCTGGGTGAGGTC
The DNA here is from genome assembly GCF_019320065.1 of Cervus canadensis. NCBI lineage: Eukaryota > Metazoa > Chordata > Mammalia > Artiodactyla > Cervidae > Cervus > Cervus canadensis. The sequence continues at coordinate 10,251,348 of NC_057415.1, read as the reverse complement.
CAGGCAGTTCTCATTTCTTCTGAGAGTTAGTATTCACACCTGTCAAAATGAAAATAGTAAGACTTACTTTGCGTGGATAGTTACGTTGGTTAATTGAGATGATGTGGAAATGTGGAGTAATATATGATGTAGGTAAGACTTTCTCCTTGTTTTCTAAGACTAAACCAACTGAGTTATTTCAGTTAGGAAACAGGGACGGTGCTTCAAACGTATTATTTGGTCCTGAGTTGTGGCACTAGGCTTGTTCTGTTTTTAAGCTGGGAGAGCTTCTTTTTTTTCCTTTGTTACTCTGTGTATTTCACTAATGCAGCCACGCCGAATCCCAGCACATGCCTGACTGTTCCTCTCCGAGTTACCACTGTGTCTGGGATATAAAAGGGTTGCGCTTATCTTCTGAAAACACAGCTGCTTCAATTATATCATGCCAGGCTTTCTGTCAAGGAAATCTCCATTGCAGATAGTGGAAACGTCGCAAAGATAGAGATTCAGTGCTCTGCACATTTTTTCTGTAAATGTGGGAATTTTTTAAAACCAGAGAGTGCGAAATGGAAAGGTAGGCAAAAGAGAAGGATTTAACAATTTCTATGTGGTTGAATGCTCGCTATTTTGAGGAACAGTGACGTGAACATAAAAGGCACTCCTTGTGTTAGAACAGGGCAGATATTTACCATTCAGTCCGAGGTCAGCCTGTAACAGAGTTGCTATGAATTCACTCCAGCCTCTCAGGGGTCCACTGGCCAGGACTATGAGCATCACCGGGAGCTTGTTGGCGATTCAGTCACAGGCCCCATCCCAGTCCTACTCAATCAGAAGCTGCATCTTAACAAGATCTTCAAAGAGACTCGAATGCAGATTAAAGTTTAAAGAAGCTTTGCTCTTGGCCAGTGCTGTCTAATAGAACTTTCTGTGATGATGGTGATGTTCTGTATGTGTGCCATCTAGTACGGTAGACACTTGGCCATATGTGGCTGAGAATTTGAAATAGGACTAGTAGAACCAAGTACTACAGTTAAATCATATTTAACAATTATAACTGGAATGTAATTAGTCACATGCAGTATGTGGCTACTAAATTGGGTAGCACAGCATGAAACTTTACCAGGTTTTGCTTGCAGGATTTCTGGGGAGGATAATGCTGTCTCCCATCACCGCCAGGGCATAGTCAGGTTTTCCCATGTGGCCAGGAAGTACCACTGCACTTTCCTGGTCCTTGCTGTGACTATGGTCCATGCACAGTCCCTGGAATAAATCCAGGAGCTTCGGCATTCATGATACCCTTACTTTCTCCCGGAGGCTCAGAGTGGTCAGCTGGATAGGAAAAAAGTAACTTCAACTGCACTAAGCCAACACAAGACACTGATAACTGTCCTTTTCTAATTGTGTTATTTCTGTTATTTCACAAATCCCTGAGTATCAGAAGATTTTTCTACTTTGCTTCATCTGCAATGTATCTAACTTACAAAGTAGAAATTGATGCTTTTGATTGACCTTCTTTCTCCTTTAATATTTTCACTTTCTCCATGGGGGACTCTAGTTCAAATTATTTTCATTGTGGTCCCTGAAGGTGTCTTGAGAAACTTTGCTTTCCACATCTTTGCTCAAGCATTCCTTCTCGGTCCTCCTAAGCCATGCCCCTGTGGGGCATCTACTCCATAAACATCACCTGTGCTATTGTGAGACGCAGGTTCTGTAACTTTAAGATGTCTCTTGTTTTTCCTACCTTCTCCGTGCTGATCATCTCTAATCATCGTTTCAAATGTAACTTCTTTTTTATCAAATTTGGCAACACAAAAAATTTACCGGCTGTTCACTGGGGACACATGGCCAAGCGATGATGCAAACATCTGTTCTGGTTGGAACAACCCTCATAATTCACCAAATGGAGCTCTGGGACAATCTGTCTCCCCCTCCTCCCATGTGACCCCAGAGTTCTGTGGAGGTCAGGGGGAGTAAAGAGTCATTTGACGGATGAAAATAAAGTTTAGTGTGATAGCAAACTTTTATTCTAAAGTGGAAACATTTATTGTTAAATGTACATTTGATTACACCTCGTAGATGTTTTATAATCAGATATAGGGTTGTCATTTCTTTATATTAACGTTTGTCCTTAAATAGTGCCTGATTAGGAGACACCCCCATTTAGACCCTCAGCATGAGAAGGGGCTGGAGTGATCATCTCATTGTATGGAGAAGTAAAGAGCCTTTCATAGAGCTTCTCTGGGCGTGGCCTAAGAGTCAGCTTGTAACATTTATAAGTTTGGGTCTCTTGACATACCGGTCTGTAAGTGGGCTTCAGGGAGCCCATGAACCCCTAAAACTGTAGCAAGGTTTTGTGTGTGTTTGTGCCATGCTGGGACAGGGAACTCAAAACATTTATTAGAGGCTCTGCGTTGCATCATGTTATTCTTATCCTTTTGAATTCTCCTGATATGGTGATTAGTTTGACCAACTTCTCAGATTTAGGATGAGGCATATAGAACATTTGCTAGAAAATTATAATATGCAGAGAAGTTAGCGTTACTGGTCGGGAGCTTTGTTACAAACCATTCTGCCATTGGTGACTGCTGGCTTCAAGGAAGAGAGGGTAAGAATATTTAGCCTATTCAGAGGAAAGTCAGCTTCCTAGATGATGCAGTGGTAAAGAATCTGTCTGCTAGTGCAGGAGATGGGGGTTCGATCCCTGAGTTTGGAAGATCCCTTGGAGGAGGAAATGGCAACCCACTCTAGTATTCTTGCTTGAGAAATCGCATGGACAGAGGAGTCTGGTGTGCTATAGTCCATGGGGTCGCAATGATTTAGACAGGACTGAGCATGCACTCAAGAGGAAAGTCATCACTGTGGTAAGAAAAAATAAAACCCAGCCACTATCTCATTGATGAGGGGAGAGCAGGGTCATTCTCTTATGTGAAATGTAGCTCTTTGCATGGTTTGTACAGACTTTGGAGCCATAAGACTTGATCTTGGAGCTCTGCTCTGCTACTCCCTGGCTATGTGATCCTAAGCAAGTGGTTTGTTGCTTTTCTTTGAACCTCAATTTTCTCATATTAAAAATTTAGGGATAGTAATACCTGCTTTGCAGGGCTGTAAAGAGGAGTCACTGCAAGAATGTATACAGGGTCCTGAGGACACAGCAGGCCCTCTGCAAATGGTCACCATTTCCATTATTTCTGCTGACCATTTCAGAGCTACTGAGGACTTGTGTCTTTCTAGATCAAAAGGCATCTTTTAGATTTACTGTTACCATAAGCAGAGGAGTGGGCTACTGAGAAAACCCAGTTCCTGGAGTAGCCTGCCTTTGAGCTGCTCTGGGAATGATCATGGAGATGTATACTTGTTAATTTGGAGACTGCAGGAGGTATAACTGTTTGCTCACAGTGCCTGATTCCTTAAAATGTAAATGCTCAATGCCCACATCTCTGAAGTCAGCTGGTCCATTCTCTGCTGTTCAGCCTTTGGAGGGAGTTAGGATGCTATGGTGGGTTATTCTTTTCTCGGCTAGCGCTTCCACTTTCTGTCACCATCCATGATCTGTTCCCGTCTATCTGCTGGAATTACGTTTCCTGCAGTAGAGTTTACAGGCTAACAGAGCACATGATCTTACAGAAAGTTCAGTGCTGGCTGGACACATCGTTTGGGGAACAGAGCCATTTAGACACTGTGTTTCTGGCAAATGTGATCTGTTTTATAGGGAGACATAGGAGAAGGATATGGCTTTCTCTTTTAAGCCACAGATGAACCTTCATGTGTAGGGAGCAGGCAGAGTTTCTGTCTGTGGTCTACCTTAGGTTGTTCTGTGGCTTGGGTCAACTCAGTGTCCCTCCTCTGTGGAAAAGAAATGCCTTTAAGAGCTGGTACAAGGGACAAACATTTGTTTTATAATAATGATTGAGTATTTGGGATTAGCAGATGCAAACTACTGTGTATAGGATGGATAAACCACAAGGTGCTACTGTATAATACAGGGAGCTGTATTCAATATCCTGTGATAAATCATAACAGAAAAGCCTATGAAAGAGACTATAGGTGAATAACTATCACTTTGCGTACAGTAGAAATTAACACATTGTAAATCAACTATATTTCAGTAAAAATTGTTAAAAATAATAAAACAAATCCAGATGAGCTTTACTTAACTCAGTTGGCTGATGTAAGTGCTTCTTAGAATAAGGTGAACACAGAACATGAATCATGCCTCCCAGGTCTTTCCTATCTTGCGTCCCACAATCCCCACCATCTGTAACACACACACACACCCTGACACCCACCCACACCCACCCACCCCACTTTGCTTTCCACAATCCCTACTATCACACCAGCCCTTCATGATCCCGAATCCTGTGATGACTTCTCTTGCAGGCTTGTGAGACTGGGGGATCTATCATAATGCCTGTTCAAATGACTGTGAACACACATTTTCTTTTAAGGTTTCTCTCTTCCCAAATTAAAAAAAAAAGTTACAGCAAAAACAAACTCAGCTGTAGACTATTTAAAAGTAACATACTTCACTAGTCAAGTTCTCTAGGAATGGAAAATTCCAATTCAGGATAAAAATTAGTCCTGGCTTATATGTCTTGCCACCAACAGAAATCTTATTTTCCCTCCAAATATATAACTAATGCATCCCATAGAACGTGTTTGTGTTTTTAGGTTTAGGTGTTCTTAGTTAATATTCAGTGCATTCTCGAGAGAGCAGCACGGGTGAAAGGAATGATTCTGATAGGTGCTGTTTCGTTCTCAGCTGGGAAGAATTTCTTTCTTAAGCACCACCCCTGTGGTGGTGCTTTCTTCTTTTTCTGTGTGAGACCTGAGAGGCTCACTCTAATGACTGAAGGTAGCTTTTCTCCTGTTCACCACCCTCTCTCTCTCTCTTCCCTTGGGTTGCCCCTGCAGCTCACTCCTCCCCATTGCTTTGCTTCATCCAGTCTTCCTTCCCTATCCTTCCTGGAACCCGTGACCTTGAATTTCCATTGTTAGCCAGCATCATCCTACACCAGTGTCCTCAAAAATTGTAGCCCCAAACTAGAAGTCTCAGCATTGTCCTGCGTGGTAGGCAGGATGATGACCTTCTAATGAGGTCTGCATCCTAGTTTCTAGAACTTGTGCACGTGTGCACAGTCATGTCTGACTTGGCGATGCCTGCCAGGCTCCTCTGGCCTTGGGATTCTCCAGGCAAGAATACTGGAGTGGATTACCATGCCTTCCTCCAGGGGCTCTTCCTGACCTAGGGATTGAATCTGCATCTCTCGCATCACCTTCATTGGCAGGCAGATTCTTTACCACTGTGCCACCTTGGAAGCCCATAGATCCTATAGATATGTTAAATTACAAGGCAATAGGAAATTAAAGTAGCATGTATCATTAAGATGTCTTACCACTGACCTCAAAATAGGGAGAGAACCTTGGATTATCCAGGTGAGTCCAATGTAATCACAGAGTCTAAATGTGGAGGAGGGAGGCAGTGTCAGAGTGATGCAGGAAAGACTTGCCCAGTCATTGCTGGCTTTGAAGATGAGAGATTATGACCATGAGCCAAGAGATGCAGGTCACATCTAGGAACTGGAAGAAGCCAGAAAATGGATCATCCCTAGAGCCTCCAGAAATGAAGACAGCCCAGCAGACAGCTTAATTTTAGCCCAGCGAGACCCGTTTCAGACTTAAAGTTTTTAATTTCAGAACTGCAAGGTAATCATTTTAACTTGTAGTTTTAAGTCACTAATTTTGTGGAATTTCTTATAGCAGCAATTGGAAACTATTACCCTGGGAATTTTTTAGAAACAAAAATTCTAGGATGCCTCCACTCCAGACCTATTATATCAGAAGCTCTAGGGGTTGCGTTCAGGAATCTGTATTTTAACAGCCTTCAGGGGGAATCTGGTGCGTGTAAAGTTTGAGAATCTCTAGGGCATGTGTTTTCCCTTATGAGGTCTGAGTGGAAGGGAAAAGGAGTTGTATTTGGAGAATGTGGTCAGGAAGATGCTGTGGGTTAGATGAAATGGCATGGTCAGGTGGCTGCATGTGGGTTCACCACTGAGATGGCTGGCTTTGCATGATGTTGTTGTCCCTAACAAGGGACAATGTGTAATTTGTGACATGAAACAGCAGGGCAAACTCTGCTCCTGCACCTTGTCAGCCAGCTTTTGAAAGAGATGTTTTAGGGGCTTCCTTTAGTCTCTTTAACTTACCACAAGTGGACTCGTTTATTACAGACGTAGCCAAGTTAGAGTGGGTGGTAGAATTAAAGCCAGGTGCTGCCAGTGGAAAAGTTAGAGAATGTCACATCCAGGGACTTCCTTGGTGGTCCAGTGGTTAAGACTCTTTCTTCCAATGGAGGGGACACGGGTTTGATCCCTGGTCAGGGAACTAAGATCCCATGGTGTGGCCAAAAAGTTTTTTTAAAAAGAATGTCATGTCCAATTACTCATTTACTTAGCATACATTTAGCCTTCAGTTCAGTCACTCAGTCGTGTCCAACTCTTTGTGACCCCATGGACTGCAGCACGCCAGGCCTCCTTGTCCATCACCAACTCCTGGAGTCCACCCAAACCCATGTCCATTGAGTCGGTGATGCCATTCAACCATCTCATCCTCTGTCGTCCCCTCCTCCTCCTGCCCTCAATCTTTCCCAGCACCAGGGTCTTTTCAAATTAGTCAACTCTTCGCATCAGGTGGCCAAAGTACTGGAGTTTCAGCTTCAACATCAGTCCCTCCAATGAACACCCAGGACTGATCTCCTTTAGGATGGACTGGTTGGATCTCCTTGCAGTCCAAGGGACTCTCAAGAGTCTTCTCCAACACCATAGTTCAAAAACATCAATTTTTCTTTGCTCAGCTTTCATGACTACTGGAAAAACCATAGCCTTGACTAGATGGACCTTTGTTGACAATGTCTCTGCTTTTTAATATGCTGTCTAGGTTGGTCATAACTTTCCTTCCAAGGAGTAAACGTCTTTTAATTTCATGGCTGCAGTCACCATCTGCAGTGATTTTGCAGCCCAGAAAAATAAAGTCTGCCACTGTTTCCCCATCTATTTCCCATGAAGTGATGGGACTGGATGCCATGATCTTAGTTTTCTGAATGTTGAGCTTTTTTTTTTTTCATTTAGTTTTATTTGGTGGGGATGCATGAGACAAGTGAATGTTGAGCTTAAGCCAACTTTTTCACTCTCCTATTTCACTTTCATCAAGAGGCTCTTTAGTTCTTCTTCACTTTCTGCCATAAGGGTGGTGTCATCTGCATATCTGAGGTTATTGATATTTCTCCCGGCAATCTTGATTCCAGCTTGTGCTTCTTCCAGACCAGCATTTCACATGATGTACTCTGCATATAAGTTAAATAACCAGGGTGACAATATACAGCCTTGACATACTCCTTTTCCTATTTGGAACCAGTCAGTTGTTCCATGTCCAGTTCTAACTGTTGCTTCCTGACCTGCATACAGGTTTCTCAAGAGGCAGGTCAGGTGGTCTGGTATTCCCATCTCTTTCAGAATTTTCTACAGTTTGTTGTGATCCACATAGTCAAAGGCTTTGGCATAGTCAATAAAGCAGAAATAGATGTTTTTCTGGAACTCTCTTGCTTTTTCGATGATCAGCGGATGTTGGCAACTTGATCTCTGGTTCCTCTGCCTTTTCTAAAACCAGCTTGAACATTTAGCCTCCCAGGTGCCAACTGCTGTGTGAGGCCCTGAGGAAGGCTGAACAAGACAGCAAAATCCCTGCTCACAAGGATCTTTGTTCTAGTGGAGTTGACAGCAGACACATACTTTGATAAATAAGGGGATTTTTTTTTTTTCATGTTCATTTAATCTCCTGCACAGATTCACTTGGTTTTTGCTTTATGCTGTAATACAGGGGGTTTCCCAAGTGGTGTTACTGATAAAGAACCTGCCTGCCAATGCAAGAGAAGTAAGAGACAAGGGTTTGATCCCTGGGTCAGGAAGACCCTCTGGGGGAGGGCATGACAACCCACTCCAGTATTCTTGCCTGGAAAATCCCATGAACAGAGGACAGACTGTACAGAGGACAGAAAATCCCATGGACAGACTGTAGCCTGGGGGTCACAAGGAACTGGACATAACTGAAGTGACTTAGCATGCATGCACAATACAAGGAAATTTAGAATGGGAAGTAACTGAACTATGTCCAAGATCACCTTATAGACTGGGGCTGGTGAAGATAAGTATGCATCTGCATGCTTCTTGATGGACACTTTGAAAGTCTTTTAAGAAAATCAATGTAGGCAACATCTTGGATCCTGCACTAACGGAAACTATGGTTGAGAACTAAGTTAGTAGAGGGGATGAAGAGAGTGGGCTCATGGAGCAGGGTATGGCAGCTGAGAAAGTGTATTATGATGGAGGGGAGGTGGGAGGAGAGGTTGCAAGGTCCCTTTCAGGCTGTTCAGAGAAAGAAGTCCGTATTGAAGAGGAGATTCACTTTATATCTCTGGGATAATAACCTTCCCTGAGTACCCAGATACTAGCTCTGAAGTGAGTTTAAAGAACAGCCCTCTCCAAGAAGGTATATCGTTTATTCCTGAGGATGTCTATTTCACTTTTGGACAGGAGTCAGCTCTATGTCTGATTGATAGAAAATAAATTATGCAGGGCATTATCTTGGCTGAGTATATAATAATGAACTGCTATTCCTTTCCCCTCTTCTTCTCCTTCATAAATTGCACATGAGAAGCTTATGTAATGTCTATAACGAATCCCCTTTTTGTCTCCCAGGAGTGTAGGTTTATTGGTTGTGGTCTCTGTTCATGATTTATTCCCTGCATATTTAGAAAGAGATTCCAGGCAGCTTGCAACAGCGTGCCAGGTCCCTTCCATTTTCCCCTCCAGAACCATTATACCTTTTCTGACCCAGGAGACTGATCTGATCAATGACATAGGTATGAGCTGCCTTGTTCTTTGGCTTCTGGTTGGATTTGACCAATAGGGGTCCCAGCCAAGAGGCCACATGGATGACAGAATGAGGTGTGGGTACTCTCAATTGAGTGTGCCACTGATTTTCTGTTGGGATTTTGAGAGATGTAAATATCAAAATATATAACAAGGAAATAAGCACCATTAAAGAAAATGAAAGGCATAGGAATCAGAGCTAGGAACTGAGGTAGCCATCACTTCTGTGTATCTTTTTGTGTATGTTGAACAATTAGGTATCTATCTGTCTTTTGTGAATAACCTGTTCAAGTCTATTGCCCATCCTAAAATTGGGTTGTTAGTCTTTTTGCTTATTTGTAGGAGTGTCTTAAAAATAAAATCTAGATATCAGTCTTTTGTCAGAAATAAGTATTGCAAATATCTCTCCCCAGCATGTGGCTTGCATCTTCACAGTCCTAATGATGTCCTTTGTCTAACAAATATTCTTAATTCTACTGAAGTCCAGTTTATCATTGTTTTTATTATATGGTTAATACTTTTAGTGTTCTATTTAAGAAATCTCTGCTTCCTCCAAGATCATGATGATTATATTTTCTTCCAGAAACTTTGTTTTACCTTTCACATTAATGTCTATGATTCATCTCAGATTGATTTTTTTAGAAAACAGCTTTATTGAGGTATAATTTACACACCATTAAGCTTACTCATTTTAAGAGTACCATTCAATGATTTTTTAAAAGTGAATTTACAGAGTTGTCCAACTGTCTCCATGATCTAATTTTAGAATATTTTCATCACTAAGGAAAAAACCCTTGTCTGAATTTGTAGTCATTCCCCTTTCCCACCCTGTTCAGTTCAGTCGCTCAGTCATGTCCAACTCTTTGTAACCCCATGGACTGCAGCATGCCAGGACTCCCTGTCCAACACCAACTCCCGGAGTTTACTCAAACTCATGTCCATTGAGTTGGTGATCCCACCCTGAGCACCGAGCATCTACTAATCTACTTTCTCTGTAGATAGATTTGTCTTTCAGATTCGTGTGTGTGTGTGTGTGTGTGTGTCTGTGTGTCTGTGTGATGGGTAGTTAATAAGCACAGAGCTTAACACCAAGCTTTCTCGAAGCCAGAGCAAAAAGACACTCCCATTTTTTTCATAGTCTTCCTGGCTAGGACTTCAATTCCATCATTTCAGGAAGAATCAAATATTTGTGTCAAGTCTTATAACAGGCATTGGATAGTATAACAGGCAATGTCTTTGACTACATCTTGGCAGGAGATAGAAAGAGCTCAAATAGTTATTTCTTCTGTTGGCACCCTTTAAGAGTTAAGGGATTATCTATCCCCCAGTTGAGATTAGGGAAAGCACTTCTGTGAGAAGCTCTGATAATAAGGATTGTGCACATGGATTTCTGGACACACGGGGGGAACTTCAGGCAGCTAAAGCACAAGCAGGCAGCGTGGTTCTGCTAAACACATGAGTCTGAAGCAGGGTTTGGGTAAGGATGGATCAGTCTTTTTCATAGTTGGATTCTCTGATGGGTAAGTGCCTAAAGTGCCAAAGAAGCCATATTATTTATTTTTCTTCTAAAATTTTCCCCCAGCTTTATTGAAGTATGGTTGACAAAAATATAATATTTAATATGTTTAAAACCTACCATGTGATGTTTTGATATACATATACAACATGAAATGATTATTACCACAATCAAGCGAATTAACACAAACCTCATTTCACATAGTTACTACTGTATGTGTATGTGTGTATGTGTGTTAAGAACACTTAAGGTCTAATTCTCTATTCTCATAGCAAATTTCAAGTGTACATGCAGCGTTAACTGCAGTCACCATGCTGCACACTAGGTTTCCAGACCTTTCGTTGTTCAGTTGCTAAATCGTGTCTGACTCTTTGGGATCCCATGGACTGCAGCACGCCAAGCTTCCCTGTCCTTCACTCTCCCCCAGAGTTTGCTCAAACTCTTGTCCATTGAGTTGGTGATGCCATCCAACCATCTCACTCTCTGTCACCCGCTTCTCCTCCTGCCTTCAATCTTTCCCAGCATCAGAGTCTTTTTCAATGGGTTGGCTCCTCGCATCAGGTAGCCAAAGTATTGGAGCTTCAGCATCAGTTCTTCCAGGGAATATTCAGTGTTGATTTCTTTTAGGATTGACTGGTTTGATCTCCTTGCAGTCCAAGGGATTCTCAGGACTCTCCTCCAGCACCACAATTTGCAAGTATTAATTCTTCAGTGCTCAACTTTCTTTATATCCAACTCTCACATTCATACGTGACTACTGGAAAAACCATGGCTTTGACTATATGGACCTTTGTGGGCAAAGCGATGTCTCTGCTTTTTAATATGCTGTCCAGGTTTGTCATGGCTTTCCTTCCAAGGAGCAAGTATCTTTTAATTTCATGGCTGCAGTCACCATCTGCAGTGATTTTGGAGCCCAAGAAAATAAAGTTTGTCACTGTTTCCACTTTCCCCTCTTCTATTTGCCATTCCAAGGCTTATTTATCTTATAATTGAAAGTTTGTACCCTTTAACCTATATCTTCTCTCCCCTGCCCCCTCCCCATCCTCTTCCAGCCCACAGTGACACCATTCTATTCTTTGTTTCTCTGAGTTCAATTTTTAGCTGTACTATTTATTAAAGTGGGATCCCTGTGCTATACATGACTACAAGACATGCAGGTGGCAGAATTGATATATTGTGAACATTTAAGGGTCTGGTGTGTCCTTATATTTCTGCTCATCAGTAGCTCACAGCTTTATGCCGTGTGCATGGATGCCAGGGGGCCATGAGTAGAGCCAACACTCCTTACAGAAATAACCTTTCATTCTGCTCCCATGCCTGGAAAAATAGATGGCTGGTTCCCTAGATTTTTGTACCATGAAGTATGAGAACAAATGGTTTGGGGCCTACATAGTTTTAAGAGTTCTTACCACTTGGTCACCTCAAAAGATGTACTTAAACTTTTGATGTACCCAATATGATCACTTAATTTTAAAATATAGCCTTACATAGCTGTTTGAATTGACTAGTTGGGCAGAGTTATTTATAGGCCATCAAATATTGAATATCTGCCAACTGCAATGATTTATTTGGACCATAATTTGATGTTGAAATGTTTTCAAGTCATCATTTAGCCGACACGTTCAGCTCCTCACAAAGGCTACTCTTCTAGTCAGTCATGACAAAAGCCATATTACTGGCCTGGAGAAGTTTGCTTCTCTGTCTGTGTTAGTAGAATATGTAGCCACTGTACCCAAAAGCTTCATGAACTATACATGTTTAAAAAGGACACTCTTGCACTACCAGGGAGACTATAAACTGGTACGACCACTTTAGAAAGTTCTCTGGCAGAATCTACTATAGGCAAACATATACATCCTGCGTGTCTTAGTAATTCCACTTCTAAGTATATACCCAATAGAAATGGTTATGTATGTTCACCAAATATATGTCCAAGTATGTTCATAGCAGCTTTACTTGTAATACATAAACAAAACTGGAAACTACCCAAATGTCCATCATTGTACAACTGTTGAATATATTAGTGAATTGGGTAATCATACAGTAGAAAAACTGTACAGTAATAAAGTGAAAGACCACACAACAACATATAGGGCTATCAGAAATTATGCTGAACTAAAGAAGACACAAAGAATGTTACTATAAGATTCTGTTCACTTAAGATTCAGGAATAGGCAAAACTGATGATAGAAATCAGTAATGGGTGTCTTTAGGGAGATGATGACTGAGGGTATGAAGGGGATTTTGAAGCATGTTTTAATGTTTGATCTGAGTGGTCGTTATATAGATTTGTTCACCTTGTAAAAATTTTCTGTGCAGTGTACTTATGGTTTGAGTACTTTACTGCATGTATGTTATATCCATAAAAATATTTACTTAAAAAGGACAGCTAGAACAGTCCTGCCTTATGTATTGAGGATTATCTGATAAAAGTCCATTTCTGTACATTCGCTGATTCTAGAAATGGTGCAGATTTTGAAGAGTCATGAATAACCTGATATAAAATATGAATGGATAACTTGACTCAGACTGAGTTTCTGTATTTAGACTCAAAGTTTGACAAGAAATTAATGGAGGAAGTGAGAAATTGCACATTTTTCCACATTCACCTCTCTTTGAGATGAAATAATCTTTAATAGTGAGCTTCAGTGAAATAGCTGTGTCTCAAATGGCTGACTTCTCACCTAAGATATTAAACTGAGAAACTCAGGTTTGTGCTCTCCACCCACCTAAACAGAATGTCAACCCAGCTTTACGAAGGGATATCTGGCAGAGTAATGGTCTGTATTTTGAGGCCTTCTCTCCTCTATCCCTCCCTCCATCCCTCCTTGAGAAACTGGTACAAAATATTATGCTTCATGGCCTTGTTAGGGTAAATTTGGAGTTGAATTGTTCAGTGTGCTTTGGGGCCTACCTTTTCCTTGATCCCATAGGATCTGGTCACCTTCCCTTCTCTCCTCTCATCTACACCTGTCCCCTTGGTTCACTCTGCTCCAGCCCTGCTCCATCCTCCTGACACTCCTCAGACTCATCCTGACACTGCAGCCTTTGTACCTTTGCCCAACCTGCCCGCCATCCCTGGGACACATGCCATCCTTCATCTCTACCCCTAATGCCTTCAAGTTCTTCAGGTCTTTGATCAAATGTCATCCACCCGGTGAGGCCTATTCTGACCGTCCTATTTAAAATTGCAGTCAGCCTCCCCCAGCGCCTCACCGGACTGCTGAGAAATTTCTGGACACATGTAGGAGACAACATGATGGGACGGAAGAAACATGGGCTTTGGAATGAAATCAAACTGGAGTTTGAAATTTGGAATTTGCGACTTGCTTCCTATTTCTCTGGGTCTAGTGTCCTCAGATGTAAAATGAGGCCACTTCATAGGATCATTGCCAGGCAGGATATTGTAGGTGAAGCACCTAGCCAAGGGCTTGCACATGGCAGTTCTCAATAAATAAAATCTCTCATCCGTTTCTTTCTAGCAATTTCTCCCTGCCTCAGTAGGGACTGATTTACACAGTAAAATATTCTAGGAAGTCATTTCCAAATAGGATTAACATATTTTCATAGGGTAAACAAACTAGCATTGAAAAGTTGAACCACTCATATATTAACTGAAATTATTATGGTGAACTTTATCTTACCTACTCAAAAATGACTTTGTTAGAAGCCTGGGAGGGGAAATGGCCTAAAGCCTTAGACACAGATGGGAATTGACTATTTAATAAGCCAAGTCTCTGATGGGCAGGGGATGTTACAGTGCTAGAGGAAGGTGAGACAAAAAGGATCTTCACTCTTGCCCCTGACACTTTGAGGTATTCCACGGAGGAGCTGTGTTGTGAACAGTCAGGTTCTGAAACACCCTGAGGGTCAACAAAAGGTACCATTTGCCTCTGGGGCACAGGAATGTGTGTTCTGGTTACTAAGCAACTTGGCCTTCTGAGCTGGCTGGGCCTCACTATTCTGCCTGTGGTGGTGGGAAGCAAATCTGTTGTTTTTGGAAAGAGAAACTGAGGCTTCCTGGTCCTTCCTGGTCCTTCCATTTGTTTTATTCTTAAACTTTTTATTTTGGATTGGAGTAGAATCGATTAGCAAATTAATGTTGTGATAGTTTCAGGTGAACGGTGAAGTGACTTAGCCGTACACATACCTGTATCCATTCTCCCCCAAACTCCCCTCCCATCCAGGCTGCCATATAACATTGAGCAGAGTTCCATGTGCTATAGAGTAGGTCCCTGCTCTTTTAAATATAGCAGTGTGTCCATGTCCATCCCAAACTCCATAACTATCCCTTCCCCCCAGTCCTTCCCCTTGGCAACTGTAAGTTTGTTCTCTGTCTGTGAGTCTCTTTCTGTTTTGTAAGTTAATTTGTATTATTTCTTTTTAGATTCCACATATAAGGGATGTCACATGATATTTCTCCTTCACTCTTACTTCCTCAAATGTCCTGGTGAAAAATGAGTAAGACCTAGGGATGATTTTATCACTTATGTGGTGAGAACAAGATTGGGAGGGGTTTGACCTGGGGGAAAGCTGTCAGTAGAAAATTGAGGGGCAGGTATTTGTCCACTTTTACACTTAGGCCAGTGAATAACTGGGAAAACTGGGAAAGACTGGTTGGGCAACAGAAGCTTACTGATAAAGAAGCGTTCTCAAAGTGTGCACACCAATGTTTGAGAACCTGTGAAGCTGGTAGGAAAGAGCAGAGAGGCATAGAAGAAGAGTTCAGGTCTTGGGTCCAGATCATATTTGTTGTTTGAGCCTCCATTTCCTCATCTGTAATGTATCCACCAAAGTGATTATGAGGATTCAATGAGCTAATACACATCCATGACTTAGCATAGCATATATTACAAAATGTTTGCCTATACTGACAAATTTGAGAGGTTGTAATTGTATACAGGAGTGTGCCGTGGCCACTCTGAAGAGTCTCACATTTTCTTACAAAAGCTCTTGTTCATCTTTTTCTGAACCAACATGAGAAGAAGCTGGTAGAGCTTTTCCCTGTTCTGACGCAGAGTTGTTTGTTTTTTTCCCTTGGTGAGGGGGCAGAGGCTGGTCAGAGAACAATTAGGAGCTTCATAAATGAGTGTTAGGTTGGTTGGAGGGAAATGTGAGGAAGGGAGATGTAAGCTAAGGGCAGCAAGAGTGGATCAACTGATTCTATTTGCAAGCCAATAACTTGCAAAAGCAGGAGTGGGCATTCAATTCCAGTGGTCTGGCATCTTATCCTGGGTTGGATATTGCATGCTTTAAAAACATTTTGTTTATTTATTTATGGCTTCTCTGGGTCTTCATTGCTGCGTGTGGGCTTTCTCTAGTTGCAGTGTGTGGGCTTTCTCTGGTTGCAGCGAGCGGAGGTTACTCCTTGTCGTGGTGCACGGGCTTCTCATTATGTTGGTTCCTCTTATTGTGCGGCCCTGGTTCCAGGCATATGAACTCAGTACTTGTGGCTCATGGGCTCTAGAGTGCAGTTTCAGTAGTTGTGGCGTTCCACCACATGTGGGATCTTCCCGGGCCAGAAATTGAACTTGTGCCCCCCTGCATTGGCAGGTGGATTTTTAACCACTGGACCACCAGGGATATTGTCTACTTTTAAAACACCCTGTGCTGTCATCTTCATGGCCTTTCTGCTCCACATCCCTCCTCCGTCAGGGCTACTGTCTGGGATCCTGGCACAGAAAAAGTTAGCCTTCATGTCTGCAGACCCACAACTTTTACACTCCCAAGTGTGCTGCTGATCTGTGCAGAACTGATAATTTTGGGGAAAATGGAGTAGAGTGTGTAATTTATTGTAACATTCTTGGAACTGCCTAGGGAGAATTTGGGGACAATAGATTGGGTATTAGGTTGGTTTTAGCTGAGTAGCTGTCCTCTTCCTTCTCTTCTTTTCCCCAGCATGGGATGGAAAATCCATCTCCAAGTTGAGCTCTAGATTAGTCTCCCTATCGTCTTCTCTGCACTTGAATGGCTGAATTTTCAGTCCATGTGCTGCTGTGTGCCTGTGGTAGCTTAACTTTGCTCTGGTAATTGTAACAAAAGGAGACAACCAGAGGGCTCAGCTTTGAGAGATAGACTCTCTCTTTCTGAATATTCAAATTGGAAGCAGTAAAATTTAAGGTCTGATACCCCATGTTATGACCATGTCAGTCCCCAACGGGGGAAGAAGTCTGAGCAAAGGGAGAGAAAATAAAGATTAAAAAATTCCTTAAATTAACATCTAAAAATTTCACCCTTGCCCAGTTTAATTTTGACTTCCATTAGGATGTAATTCCACTGTTGCACTCTCCATGGGGTTGGCTATTTTTGTATTCTTTTGGCTTTGTGAAATTGATAGGTACAATTTTAAATCATTTACTATGTACAAATTATTCTGTGAATTTCCTTTGAAAAGTTCAAAGAAGACATTTCCTTGAGAAAAGAAAGCTGAGAGGACTGATAAACCCCGAGTTATTACATCGTATACGGCAATGAGAGGACCAAGGTAGTGCTTCATCAATTTTTAAATGAGATCAGAGGACAGAGGTGTCATTGAGGGTGTGGTACTCTGTGAGGGCTCTAGCATAGGGACAGCTGCTACAGTGAATTCTCTAGCTTGAGCTAGCAAATACATCAGTGACAGAATTTTGGTAAGTAAAGGCAGGAGGGCTTTGTTCATGCAAGGGAATGGCATGAGTGAAACCATTTTGAAAAGTGTTTGAGTGATAAAATGAACTGGAGGAAAATAAAAAACAACAATAACAAAAGCTACCTGAACCACAGATACATAGAGTTTGCATTTCTGGATCTGTCTGTTCTCTTCATCGGTATGCGTCTGTGCTGACATTGGCCAACGTCTGCTGACCACCAAACAAGGACCCTTTGGCATCCTGTTCATTGTTCAGTGCCCAGGAAAGTAGCTTTCTGAGATGTAGCTTATAACTTGAGGGAGTAGCACTCATGGGTTGGAAGTGTGCGTTCTGCTCTGGGAGGATTGTCACCAGGATCTTTCTTTGATTTGCAAGAGAAAAGCCACCTCATCTTCCTTTCTTGAGAACTTTGTATTAATAATTAACCATTGATTGTTAGCTATAGGGACTTTCCCTCCTCCCAGGAGGCCTAGGTGGCATTTTGAGGGGCTGGTTCTCCTTGTTTGCACAAAGTATGTGTCTGAAGACTCTGCAGTGGCATACTGGACTCAGAATAAGGCTTCCAGACTGTTCTACAGGGCACTTCAGGTCGTGGTAAAGAATTCTTTGGCTCTGGTGGCCTTTGACTTGTGTCCTCATTTTCCAAACTTTGGCTGTGTAGATGATGAGGAAAGATTGGGGGGCCCTTTGCTGAAAGAGACAGGAGCCAGCAAGTGTAGGGTGGGGGACGGTAGAGGAAGCAGGAAAAGCCAGTGTCCCCATGGCTGGAGGTGAAAGAAGCAGAAAGGGGCTATGTTCTAAGAGGTCTAAAGACACACAAAGTTTCTAGGCAGTACTCTTTGTCTGTTTTTCTGATTTCCTAACCCTGGCTGCTTTGCATAAATATCACAACCAACTTTTCAGAGTGTGTGGGTGCGGGGGGAGGGGAGCAGGCATGGAGACGGGGAATGGAATTTGATAGAATTGCTGCAAAAGATACAAAATTGTTTACGTAAAATAAAACACAAGTTACTTCTTTTGGCTTATAGTTTACCTGTGGATATTAGAGGTTGGTGGTGTCTGACTCTTGTGACCCCATGGACTGTAGCCTGCCAGGCTCCTCTGCCCATGGAATTCTCCAGGCAAAAATACTGGAGTGGGTTGCCAGTTCCTTCTCTAGGGATATGAGGTTAGCCATAGTATTTTTCTATTTCTTACCGTCTTCCCAGCTTTATTGAGGTATAATTAACATATAATGTTGTGTAATGTTAAAGTGTACAACATAATGATTTGGTTTATGTGTATAAGATGCAAAATGATTACCATATCTATCATCCTGTATAATTGTAATTTTTTGGTGTGTGGTGAGAATGTTAAAATAATCTCTTACCAACTTTTGAATACACAATACAGTATTAACTGCAGTTAATATGTGGTAACTGCATGTTATTATATCCCTAGAACTTATTTATCTAATAACTGGAAGCGTGTACCATTTTCACACATTCCCCTCATCCCACAAGTTATTATTTAATCTGTGACTGAGTAAAACTGTCAGAATTTCCATCAGGACAGAAAGCAAGAGCCAGTTATGCAGTCCTGCCCTGTTCCCAACAACATTTTCAAGCTAAAAGCCTCTGTCAGCTCTGGTTCCACCCTCATCGCAGACATTTGACTTGGAAGAGGGGTGATGGACATGTTCCACATCATCTTTCATTATTCGAGAGCTTCTCCCTCCTTGACCCATAATATCAGTTGCAGGGGCACCCCTGCTAGTTGGGTTTGGGTGTGAATGAATCCACATGAGTGCTAGACACAGTGGGGCATCCCTCTGCACGGGAGGCATTGTGGAAACCCAGAACTGCTGGAGCTCAGGTCTGGGATGGAGGCTCAGCATCATCAGGACCAGTTCACTGTTGCACACCTGGGCACCTGGAGGCCCAGAAAGGCTGGTTGGTGACTTGCCCGAGGTCATCAGTTGGCAGAGGCAGGGAACTCTAAGTCAGTACTGGGAATTCAAGATCAGAAACATCTTCCCTACCTGCAACCTCTTATCTCTTACTTCTTTTACTTCCCTGATGAAAAGGAGGTGGGACTTTTAGATAATATGATAATAACTGGAATTCTGGTTTGTGAGTCTTAAGGATACTTCAGGCCAGTGGCACAGGGAGGATAGTCCTTATGTTCCCTTCAGAGAGGAAGCCAGTGATTAAACCTTAGCAATTAAAAAGTGATTAGAAAGAAATATATTATACTGATAACCAATCTATTGCTTGTTATTTGTAGAAAAACTGGAAAATGCAAATAGGCATAAGGAAAAACTAAAAAAATAACAAGCTCTCATCTCCCGCAGATATCATCATGAATAGTTATCATTTTAGCTTTTCAATCTTTATTCTTCATGTCTACATGCACATATAATGCATGTGTATAAATACACACATGTATGTAAAAGTGAGAATTTTATTAAAAATGTTCATCCCATCTTCTAATCTTACTTTTCCCATTTCATGTTTTTGTCTTTAATATCTTCTCATACATTCTTAAGAGTGCATTCCTGATGGGGTTCTCACTTTCATACTTGTATTTAAGCAAGAGTGTCTACGCATTATTATGTATTTATGCAGCACCATGAGGCTCTGTGTTGTGTACTGCTAAACAGTGGGCCCAAGTTCCTTGGTATAAGGAGCTGGGAGATTGCATCTTATATTTCCCTTCTTCCAGGAAGCTCCTGGCTGCTGCAAGGAGTGAAAAAAAAAACAAAAAACAAAAAAAACAGGCAGAGGAGAGTTAAAGAAGACTGATTTGTAATAGTTTATAATGGCTGTTATTAATAAAATTCACATCAATCATTCTTTATACTTTAAATTTCATTAGAAAAAAAAAAAACAACAAACCTTGGTTTGGGTTGCTGTGTAGTCAGAAGAGATGTAAATATAACCAAGACGTTGTTCCTCCTTTGTGACTAATCCCTTGCAGAGAGGGGGAGTGTGATAGTCGGGGAACCCAGCCTGCGTCTTTTAGTCTTTAAATATTTGTGATAAATCATTTGTGTGTATGTGCATGTGTGTGTGTGTGTGCCCGAGAATTCCCCCCAGCACACAGAGGGGTGTTTCAGGAGTTTCAGAGGCAGTGTGGACTACAGACTAGCTAATCGCCTGACTAGTGATGCAAGAATCTTCTAGAATTGAAGCGGAGGCATCAGGACTTCAGAGAGTGTAAGTTAAGGACCATGCTGGGTTGGTCTTTTGCCAGAATAAAGAGTAGCGTCTGAGAGGGAAAAAATTGTAGCTTAGAAGAGTTAGGAATGGAAGTGGGTGGAAATCATACATTTCTAGAAGGTCATCCACCCAAATAGGGCCGATGCTAGCTAGGGTTGTTGGAAAGAGCAAATGACGTAATCTCTGTGCCGCTCTTAGCATGGCCCTCTTTATAGTTAGCACGCAGTAATTTGTAGCTTTAATTCTCACTGTGATTATGACCTTTTTCATATTATTTATCACACTGAATTAAGTTCCCAGAGGGGCAGCCATGCCTAGATATGTTTATGCTGGTGTAGTGGGAAATATTCTGGGACTAATTCCCTAGTTCAGTGAATCTCCTCTTTCCTTCCCAGTCCATCCCATCCCCAGTCTTAGCAACTTTGTCAGGATGCTTCCGGGGCGGTGATGTGTCCTGCGCCATTGCAGAGTGCCCTTTAAAGAGGGAGGTGGTTGAACCTAGAGGCTGTTATAGAGAGTGAAGCAAGCCACAAAGAGAAAAAAACATATATCGCACATTAACGCATTACCATATATTTGGAATCCAGGGGAAATGGTACTGATCTGCAGGGCAGGAATAGAGATTCAGATGTAGAGAACAGACTTGTGGATGTCGTAGGGAAGGAGAGGGAGGGAAAGTTGAGAGAGTGGCATTGACGTATGCGCTGCCGTAGGTAAACCAGACAGCTGGTGGAAGCTGCGGCCCAGTGCAGGGCGCTCGCCTCAGGGCTCTGTGATGACCTAGACGGGTAGGGTGGCGGGGTGGGGTACCTGTATGCTTATAGCTGATTCAGGCTGTTTATGGCAGAAACCAACACAACATTGGGAAGCAATTATCCTCCAATTAAAAAAGGAAATTAAAAAAAAGCCTCATCACTTCTGTAGTTCTAAGCATGCATGAACTTTCAAGCTGCCCTTCTGCACAGTTTTCCCCTCCTCCTTTCTCCTGGGGAGGAAAAATTACTTCTTGTTGTGAATAAGGCTACCAACATGCATCTTAATAGGGGAAAGAGGGGATGGGGATATAAAAGATGAAGCCTTTAGTTCAACAATGGGGCGGGAACTTGGGAGTAAGAGCTTTCACAGCACCTGGAGGGCGCAAGACAATTTGGAGAGGCAAAAGAGGGTTTGGGGAGTGTTGTGGGTTAGACCTTGGATTCTCCTAAATGTTACTTGAAAACACATTCTGGAGAGTTGAATTTCTCTTCAGTACTTAAATGTGTTCGGGTAGGGTGTAAAGACTGAGCCATGTCAACTCCCATGGATGTAATAGGGCTACATGTATATGATCTGCCTGCAAATTCGTCTCTTTGGTCTTGTTTAGTTTTCTTTCTTTTTTAATTGCCTGGATGGGGGAAAGTCTTTCTTTAAATTTCTCCGTAAACAATTCAATGACTTGTTCCAGCTGCTTTACCTCATCACTTTGAATGGACCAAGATCTGACTTGTCAGATAAAGTCTCAGAAGCCAGAGAATCCCTCTGCCCAAGGCTCTTGACAGATAGACGGGAGGGACTATGAAGGGGATCTATGCATAATGAACCTGAATGGGTTTTTTTAATTTTTTTAAACTATTGAGCTCAGTGTAGATATCTGTGTGCAATTTCAGGAGGAAGTCTATCTTCCCTATTAAGCTCCTGGGTGCCTTGAGAATTCCATAAACAGAAATGATCTCTTTGCGCTCCCTGTGTATGAACGGCAGCTCCTGATTGACTATTGCCATGTTTTTCTTAAAGCCCTATATTCTCACATAATTTTTAAAATAATGTGATCAGCTGGTGCTTCCAGGTAGATCTCAGACTCCAAAGTCACTGAATTCCTTAAGTAGTCAGAGATGCCCCAGGTAAATTTGTGAAGATTGCAAAAATGGTGGCAATACTGTAGTTCTAGGTGAATATTTAAAAAATTCTCTTTCAGAGGGCAAATCTAGCATGGTATGCTGATTAAGTTAACTGTCAGACCAACCCTTGTGTGATACATACTAGGATTCTTCTTAAGTATTTCATTTCTTGTCCTTATGGGCACACGGAATTTCATTTCCCAGCCTGGCATGTTGCAGTCCACGGGGTCACAAATAGTAGAACACAACTTAGTGACTGAACAGCAATAACTCCTCTAAAGTTAGGCAAGATTTTTAACTCGCTTTGGCTAATGAGCTGAGGTGACATACTTTTTACTGAAGTAGAGTTGATTTCTACTGTTGTGTTGGTTTCTGGTGTACATCAAAGTGATTCAGTTATGTATATGTATGTGGAACAGTTCTATATATATGTGTATATATATATTTCAAATTCTTCTCCATTATTGTTTATGATATTGAATATAGTTCCCTGTGCTACACAGTAGGAATTCATCTATTTTATATGTAGTACCTTATGTCTCCTAATCCCACACTCCTAATTTATCTCTCCCTACCCCTTCCCCTTTTGTAACCATAAATTTGTTTTCTAGCTCTGCGATTCCTTCTGTTTTGTAAATAAGTTCTTTTGTATCATTTAAAAAAATTCTACATATAAGTGATATCATGTGATGTTTGTCCTTCTCTGTCTGACTTGCTTTGCTTTAGGTTCATCCATGTTGCTACAAATGGCATTATTTTATCCTTTTTTATGACTGAGTAATATTCCTCTGTGTGTGTGTGTGTGTGTGTGTGTGTGTGTGTGTGTACCACATTGAAATAACATGTTTCAAAGCAGGCATGGGATTCACCATATTCCCTTCCCACTGCTGTGGTTATTGCTGAAGCTGCTTCCAAGAAGAATTCATCATTTGGAGTCCCTAAGCTATGATGAGAAAAGCCCTCCCCTATCAAATCAGCATCAGCTATGTATTGTAGGCAAGAAATAACCCTTTGTGATATTAGCCCAATGACATGTTGGACTTTTTTTAATGAAGTCATTTTTTTATTTTATGTATTTTTGGGCCGTGTCAGGTAGTATGTGGGATTCTAGTTTCCAGCCATGGACTGAACCTGCACCCCCTGCAGTGGAAGTGTGGAGTCCTGACCTGGACTGCCAGGGAAGTTCCTGGAATTTTTTGTTACTGCAGCTTAACCTAGCCTACCCTGACTGGTATATCTTGGCTCCGATTCTTGATTCTACATCTTGGCTCCAACTCTTGATTTCAAGTCTCAGCTCCAACACTTAAGTTACTTCATTTTAACCTCTCTGAGCCTCAGTTTCCCCATTTCTGAAATGGTTTGGATCAGATTCTCTCTACAGTACCTTTCAACTCTAACATCCTATAATTCTTCCCCTTTTAAATTAAAGTAAGAACCCTCCTGCCAATGCAGGAGACATGAGACTTGGGTTCCATCCCTGGGTCAGGAAGATCCCCTGGAGGAGGAAATGACAGTCCACTCCAGTATTCTTGCCTGGAGAATCCCATGGACAGAGGAACCTGGCGAGCTATGGTCCATAGTGTCACAAAGAGTCGGACACAACTGAAGCAACTTAGCAGGCAAGCATCGCTCCTTTTAATAATTCTGGTCTTTCCTTTCCAGACTAACTCCAGGCTGGAGTTCAAACCTGAATTTTGCCATTTGCTTGCTGTGTGACTTTGGGCAAGTTACTCAATCCCTCTAAGCTCTATTTTCCCCTCCTAAAAAATGGAAAAGCAGCTAGCTCGTGGGCTCATGTGGATTAAATTAAATGCCTAGTTGAAGTAATTTAAATAGTGTGCTCCACAATGCCAGCCAATCAGGGGTCTCTAAGCAAATTCCTGCCCATTCCAATCTCAGAAGAAGAGGTCATGCTCATGTCTGCTCTCCTGATGCTGGGGGCTCAGGGCGACATGAAATCCAGAGGGCTTGGCCTATTTTACAACACCTGTTAGAGAAACAAATGTTGCAGATCATCGGCTAGACTAAGGGAAAAAGCAGGTATTAAGTGAAGATGTACTTAAATTCTGGAAGTATTGATTAATGAAGACAGCTTGAAAGCCCTTTGCTTAAAATCTTGTCTCAGCTACCAGAGTGGAGATTACTTAAAGCTGTACTTTTCCCCTTTGGAACTTTAAATAATGAAAAAGAGATCTTTATGTTCAATTTTATTCTGGATAATTACTAGATTATTTTGTTAAATTTATTTCCTTGGTCAGTCTCCTGAGTTGCAAGTTTTATGTTCATATCCCCTGAGGCTCTCTGATGGTTTCCTCCTCCCCTCACTTCACCCTCCCCCCACTTTCCCTTCCTTCCTTTTTAGGTTAATAGACTCTGTTTTAGAGTAGCTTTACATTTACAGAAAAATTGAGGAGAAAGTAGAGTTACCATACAACCATCCCCTCCCCTCCTAGTTTCTCCTGTTACTACCATCTTGCATTAATTAGTGTGGTACATTTGTTAACTTGATGAACCAAGAGCGATACATTATTATTAACTAAATTCCCTAGTTTATATTAGGGTTCCACTTTGTTATATAGTCTATAGATTTTGACAGATATGTCACATATCCACCACTAAGTGTCATACAGAATAGTTTCAGTGCTCTAAGATTATGTTTCACCTGTTCACGCCTCCCTCCCACCTCAGTTCAGTTCTGTTCAATCGCTCAGTCGTGTCCGACTCTTTGCAACCCCATGAATCACAGCACGCCAGGCCTCCCTGTCCATCATCAACTGCCGGAGTCCACCCACACTCATGTCCATTGAGTTGGTGATGCCATCCAACCACCTCATCCTCTGTCGTCCCCTTCTCCTCCTGCCCTCAATCTTTCCCAGAATCAGGGTCTTTTCCAATGAGTCAGCTCTTCCCATCAGGTGGCCAAAGTATTGGAGTTTCAGCTTCAACATCAGTCCTTCCAATGAACACCCAGGACTGATCTCCTTTAGGATGGACTGGTTGGATCTCCTTGCAGTCCAAGGGACTCTCAAGAGTCTTCTCCAACACCACAGTTCAAAAGCGTCAATTCTTCGGTGCTCAGCTTTCTTTATAGTCCAATTCTCACATCCATACATGACCACTGGAAAAACCATAGCCTTGACTAGATGGACCTTTGTTGACAAAGTAATGTCTCTGCTTTTCAACATGCTGTCTAGGTTGGTCATAACTTTCCTTCCAAGGAGTAAGTGTCTTTTAATTTCATGGCTGCAATCACCATCTGCAGCGATTTTTGAGCCCAGAAAAATAAAGTCAGCCACTGTTTCCCCATCTATTTGCCATGAAGTGATGGGACCGGATGCCATGATCTTAGTTTTCTGAATGTTGAGCCTTAAGCCAACTTTTTCACTCTCCTCTTTCACTTTCATCAAGAGGGTCTTTAGTTCTTCTTCACTTTCTGCCATAAGGGTGGTGTCATCTGCCTATCTGAGGTTATTGATATTTCTCCTGGCAATCTTGATTCCAGCTTGTGCTTCCTCCAGCCCAGCATTTCTCATGATGTACTCTGCATATAAGTTAAATAAGCAGGGTGACAATATACAGCCTTGACATACTCCTTTTCCTATATGGAACCAGTCTGTTGTTCCATGTCCAGTTCTAACTGTTGCTTCCTGACATGCATACAGGTTTTTCAAGAGGCAGGTCAGGTGGTCTGGTATTCCCATCTCTTTCAGAATTGTCCGCAGTTTATTGTAATCCACACAGTCAGTAGCCACTGATCTTTTTACCATCTCTATAGTTTTGCCTTTTCTAGGATGTCATTTGTACACAATATAGTAGGTAGCCTTTTCAGACTAGCGTCTTTCACTTAATAATGTGCATTTAAGTTTCCTTTCCCTGGTGGCTCAGATGGTAAGGAATCCTCCTGCCAATGCAGGGGACCTGTGTTTGATCCCTGGGTTGGGATGATCCCCTGGAGAATGAAATGGCAACCCACTCCAGTATTCTTGTCTGGAGAGTTCCATGGAGAGAGGAGCCTGGCAGGCTACAGTCCATGGTATCACAAAGAGTTGGACACGACTGAGTGACTTTCACTTTCTTCTTTCATGTCAGGGCTTAAAAGCGAATTTCTTTTTACCACTGAATATTATCTCATTATATAGATGTACTAGTTTTTTATTCATTTATCTATTGAAGGACATCTTGGTTGCTTCCAATTTGGGGAAATTGTGAATAATGCTGCTATAAACACTTGTGTTCACATTTTTGAATGGCCAGAAAATTTTTACTCATCAGGGTAAATATCTAGGAGTAAAATTACTGGATTGAGCCTACATTTAACTTCGTAAGAAAAAGCTAAACTGTCTTTCAAAGTGACTGCACCGTTTTATGTTTCTGTCAGGAGTGAATGAGGGTTCCTGTTGCTCCATGTCCTTGTCGGTATTCAGTGTTGTTGGTGTTTTGTATTTTAGCTATCTAATAGGTATGTGGTGGTGTCTTGTTGTTTCAGTTTGCAATTCTCTAATGACATGCATTGCAGAGCATCTTTTCATGTGTTCTTTGATGAAATGTCTGTTAAGGTCTTTTGCCCACTTTTTAAATTGTCTATAACTTATTGTTGAATTATGAGTGCTTTGTGTATATTTGGATACAAATCCTTTTTCAGATTTGTGTTTCACAAACACTTCAAATCTTGGCTTGTTTTTTCATTCTCTGAACAGTTTTCTTTTGCAGAATGAATGTTTTAAATGTTAATGAAGTCCAACTCATCAATTTTCTTTCCATCATCAGTTATGCTTTTTGGATTGTATATGAAAAGCCACTGAAAACCCAGGTCACCTAGATTTTGTCCTATATTTCCTTCTGGAGGTTTTGCAGTTTTGTGGTTTACATGTAGGTCTATCATCCATTTTGAGTTAATTTTTTAAAGGTATAAGTTCTGCATCCAGATTCTTTTTTTTTTTTTTTTTTACATGTGTATTTCTAGTTGTTCTAGCACCATTTGTTGAAAAGACTCATTTCTCAGTTGGACTGTCTTTGCTCCTTTGTCAAAGGCTAGTTTACTATATTTATGTGGGTCTCTTTCTGGGCTCTGCTGTTATGGGCTCTTTATTCTGGTTTCTGCCTTATTTGTCAGTTACCCTGCCAATACCACACTGTCTTGTTCACTGAAATACTGAGCCCACAGGCAGCAACTACTGAAGCTAAGTCAGTAGTTGAGTAGTGTCAGTCCTCTGACTTTGCTCTTCATCAATATTGTATTGGCCATTCTGGATCTTTTCCCCTTTCTGTAATAACATTAGAATCAGATTGTTGACATACAGAAAGGAATTGCTGAGATTTTAATTGGGCTTGCGTTGAATCTGCAGCTCAAATTGGGAAGAACTGATACCTTGACAATATAGAATCTTATCTGCATGAACATGGAATAGTTCTCCATTTAGTCAGATACTCTTGTTCCTTGCATCAGAATTTCATAGTTTTCCTCACACAGATTTTGTACACATTTGTACCAGTGTATTTAATGTTTTTGGTGGTAATGTAAATGGTGCTGTGTTTTCAATTTCAACTGACAGTTGTTCTTTGCTAATATATAGGAAAGCAATTCACTTTGGGGAGCTGCGCTGGGTTTTCACGGCTGCACGCGGGCTGTCTCTAGTTGTGGTGTGTGAGCTTCTCATGGCTGCGGCTTCTCTGGTAGAGCCCAGGTTTAGAGTGTGCGGGCTTCAGTAGTTGCTGCCTGTGGGCTCAGTAGTTGCAACACACAGGCTTCGTTGCCCTGCAGCACGTGGGATCTTCCCAGACTAGGGATCAAACCAGTGCCCCTGCATTGTAAGGTGGATTCTTCACCCCTGGATCACCAGGGAAGCCCGCAATTCACTTTTGTATATTTTGCTTTGTATCCTGCAACCTTGCTATAATTACTTTTTAGTTCAAGGAAATTTTCTTTTGTCTGTCCTTTTGGGTTTTCTACATAGACAACCATGTAATCTTCAAATAGAGAGTTTTATTGTCTCCTTCCCAATCCATCTGCCTTTCATTTACTTCTTTTATTTCTTTATTTGGCTGCACCAGAGTTTAGTTGTCTTTTATTTCCTTCTTACTGCATTAACTAGAACTTTCAACATGATGTTTTAGAAGTAGTGAGGAGGCTGTCCTTGCCTGTATCTGATCTTAGTGAGGAAGCATCTAGTTTTTCTCAGTTAAGTATGATGTTAGCTGTTTTGCAGATGTTCTTTATCCAGTGAAGAATCATTTCATTTTTAATCATTGGCTATAATAACCGAATCAAGCAGACTTGCTTTTAAATATTGACTTTGCTACTTTCTAGCTGTGTTGACCCTGAATAAGTTAATTACACTTTCTCAACCTTGGATTCCTTAGCTTGAGATTAAAAACAAACACACACACACACACACACACACACAACAAAACACTTTTGAAATTGTGGAAAGGATTGGAATTGGAAAACTCTAAAATCATTCAGAGGTTCAGTTAAGTGGCTAAGTTGTGTCCGACTCTTCACAACCCCATGGACTGCAGCATGCCAGGCTTCCCTGTCCATCACCAACTCCCGGAACACTCATTCAGAGGTGAGTGCCTTTAAAAATTGGGGCTGACAGTGGCGCTCAGCCCGGAA
Source organism: Cervus canadensis (assembly GCF_019320065.1). Lineage (NCBI taxonomy): Eukaryota > Metazoa > Chordata > Mammalia > Artiodactyla > Cervidae > Cervus > Cervus canadensis. The sequence continues at coordinate 10,222,607 of NC_057415.1, read as the reverse complement.
ACAGGAAGAAGAGTAAAAGATGGGGAAGAAAGAACCTTTTGAGTACTGGGCAGTGGTAGAAATCGCTAAGAACAGTGGACACATCAATTATGATTCCCCAAACATTGGGATGGATCTGTGTGCCAGTCAGAAGAGAGACAGCCCTCTGACTGAGTGCAGACACACAGCCCATCCTTTAGGATGAAAGCTGTGAAACCCTGGGGAGATAACTGAGGTGGAAAACACTCAGAAGAAAAGCAAAGAGATGGACCCATTACTGACTAAACCACTCTCCTGCTCAGTCACCTTGGCCACCCTTTAGAAGACGCCATTCAGGACTCGGGCAGAGGAGTGAGTGGCCAACCTGTCCTGGCTGCTTATCTTCTTATGGATACAGCTTTCTTTTATTTCTTCCATAGGGCCCCTTTATCTTCCCCAGCCTTGATACAAGTAAGCTACTAGCTGTGAGGATGGCAGTGTATTTCTGTCTCCTCAGAGTGTGTAGACGCTACCACAGAACTGAGGTAATGGGTTTTGACTCTCTACCAAAGACCCTGGTGGGTCTAGGTGGCCACTTTTGTCTGGCCTTTACTTTTAGCCAGATACTTGTTTTCAGGCAGTTTTTTTTTTTCCCAGTAAATATCTGGCTTTAGTATTTGTTTTGTTATTTTCTAGCCTTTAGGTCACTGCTACAGTCATAATTATGCTATCCTTTCCCCGACATTATAAATATGTATTGTTTACAAAATGCCTTTAATCAATCTAGCCTATATTTTTCTAATTATATTAGCCATAATATGCTGATTATTACTATAAAGGAGATAAATATTCAGAATTAGGTCTTCAGCTTCTTGAAACCTTGGTTTTACCTTTTATATTTCTGAAAATAATGACACAAATGAAAAACTTTTAATTTCTGTGTAAGAACCACAGATTGAACCATGAGAGATTCCTCTATACTTGTTTTCCTATAAATTTCTCTTCATTTAAACAGCCTTAATATTGCTTCTTTCCTCACTGTCTGAGGATGATGCAATTTTCTAAATATATGTCACAGCCAGATATTAAATACCAGTTACTGGCTGCAATAGGAAGGAACAATTAACAAAGTGATATATCACTTGCTATTTAAATCCCAATTATAAAAGCTAATTCCTTTCTAATATGATACTCTGTTTTGGTTAAAGCTGTGGTGTCTCCCAAACAAAATGTATGAATTTACACACATACACTTGAACTTTTTAAGCATAGATATAAACAGCATTTTTTAGGTTATTCAATCAAACCATATCTTTCTTAAATCAACAAATGCTTATTCTTCACAATAGAAGCAAAACTGTTCAGTTTGCCAGTTTCTAGTTCTATCTTTCATTTATCTGCCAATGAAAGTGAATGGATTGAGGCTCTTAATTCATGCAAGAAATGTAACCACCTATTCCTAGAAAGACACTCATGCATGCATGCATGCTAAGTCACTTAAGTTCTGTCTGACTCTTTGCGACCCCATGGATTGTAGCCCACAAGGCTCCTCTCTCCATGGGATTCTCCAGGCAAGAATACTGGAGTGGGTTGCCATGCCCTCCTCTAGGGAAATCTTCCTGACCCAGGGATTGAACCCACATCTGTTAGTTTCCTGCTTTGATAGGCAGGTTCTTTACCACCAGCACCACCTGGGAAGCCCAGAAGACATGCTCCTGGCAGCAAACTGACTGTGCGGTTGCTGTTTTGGGCCTCACCATTGTCTAGAAGACCCATTTGGAGTCTCTAATGGGAAGTGGATTCTTCCTTCCCAGGTGGAAGACCTATCAGAGACTGACAAGGCTGCTTTTCCCTAAATGTGCAGATGTGGGGGCCGCCCCTTCTCAAGAGCAGCTCCTGCAAGTGAAGAGTTCCAAACAAAAGGGCCCTTTGAACAAGAAACTCACAACCTTTATTACTAGAAAACTAGGTCTGGCAGCCCCACTTCTGTTTGTCAGAGAGGGTTCCTGGGGTGCCAGCCCCAAAATGAACTGTTTCCAGCATTCCGGTCTGTACTTCAGATTCTTCAGACCACTGCCTGCTCCCCTCATCTCAGTGATCCTCCCTGCAGTCTGGCCTGTGTTGGGCCCTTCTTCCCTCCAAAGGTCCTAGAACTTGCAGTGGCTGGACAGCTTCAGAGGGCAGCTCAAACCTGTGTCCAATGAGGACCTTTCCTGGCTATGAGGATGCTTCTGAGCAGTTAAAGGAAAATTCTTTCAAGGAACCCTTTCAAAAGCCTCTAGTTTGCCTCAGATTAGGGTTGTAAACACATTTCTCTAGGGGCTAGAGAAGTGAGGGAAGTGGAAGACTGGGTGATGATATGTGGAAATGTTGTAGATTACAAGGTTCCCCCACCATAGAAGAGGCAGCGATCCTGAGCTGAGCAAACCTTCATGGTCTACCTTCCAGACCCTCTACCTTTTCAAGAGCAGCCAGCATCCAGATATCATGTGCAGTCTCCCAGTTTAAAGACACAAAAACACCATGCTGGCCAAATAAAACCTCTTGGTAGATGGACTTAGCTCTCTGATTCTTTAGTCAGTAACCTCTGACTGTGTTTCACATCAGCACAGTTATTCTCCCTGTCTCTTCTGCTTGGCTTGAGGCACTGGTTTACCTCCTCACCAGAGGCAACATGTTGAGCATGATAAGCAGAAAGATAAACTTGTACTGTCAGAAACAACAAGGAATTTTGTTGGCATCCTTGGAAGTTCACACTTAGGGTCAGCTTCCTGATTGATGATCTGCAAATAAAAGCTCCACTTTCCTTGTAAATAGTTTGGTTTCAAAATGGCTGCAGCAGTTCCAGGCCTCAGGCTTTTATGTAACAACATCCAGAGTGAACAGAAAGTCTCTTTCATAAGCTCTTTAGAAGAGCAAGTGAGAACCATCTCAGAAACGTCAGTCAATTGCTCCTCAGGTCTCATTGGCCTAAACTAGGTCATGTGTCTTTTCCTGAACCAATCAGATAAGGGAAGTGAGAAAACCCTTTCACTAACTGAGCTTGAGTCTGGAAGGTAATAGTGGCTTATAGTTTCCTGAGGCTCATGTTCTTTGTGTCCACCTGTGTTTGCACATAACGTTTATGCACATGCTTGTGCATACCTGGACTGAACAAAATCTGGGTTCTTTTAAGAAAGACAAAGGGGTGTATGAATGCTGGGCAATTAACCGGTGACATCTATGCTAATGTGGTTTGTATTTTATAAGACTACGTCTCTCTAGATCTGGTATAATGGTTGATAACCCAGTGCTTCTTCCTGCTAGGGTTCAAATTCTAGTAACTGGGGCACTTGATACTGTTCCCTAATCCCCATACCATTGTTTTCTTCTGTCTCTACATAGAGAAAAGGGGGAATATTGCAAACTGGGTTCCTACAACTGCTTGGGCATAGATGTAGGACCTGGGTTTGACACACAAACTTAACTTTTCTGAGTCCATTTAAAAAATCTGTAACATGGGGAGAACATGAGTTACCTGATAATCTACCTGTCATTAGGAGATTAAATGTATGTAACACAGTTCTTGGGGTACAGTAAGTGTTCAGTATACAGTAATTATCATTATTATATTCATACCTTCATTCCTGAAGTTACCTATTCAAACCCTAAATATTGGTTTATAGCAACACATTAAGTATTTTGGGGATTGGTACTCTTTTTCTCATTTAACCAATAGGTAGCAAAATGTCTTGAATATATGTATGTATAACTGAATCACTTTGTTTTACATGTGAAACTAACATAACATTGTAAATCAACTATATTTCAACAACATTTTAAAAATTTATATAAAAAGGAATTCTTCAGCAAAACAAAAATCTTGACCTGAAGTTTTAGGAATTAGGGATTGAAATCTGCCATACTTTTTCACTGAAGACAAGCCATGGCTGATTTAGTCAGTGGATTTTTCATATTTAAGCACAAATATATTGTTGTTTTAACTTTGTCATTGAACCAGGGAGTTGAAGTAAATGCATCATCAGCAACTGATGACAAGAGGAGTTAAGCAAAAAAAAAAAAAAAAAAGAGTTCTTTGTCTCTTTGTTCACTTTTTCTCCCATAGAGGCCAATTCTCAGAAGTGAATACTATTTCTCTTAACTTCCTTGTATCCTGGCTTTGAAACTGGAGACAAAGATTTAAGATTATGATAATTCTTGTTATTACTAGTAATGATATCTTACATTGGTATAGTACTTTACAGTTTGCAAAAATGCTTTCATGTTTTACAAACCACAGATTTTTAAGGGCTGTGAGATTATAGATTGTGTTTTGCTCATTATTTTTCTCTAATTTCTATCCCAATGCCTGTTGTATGACAGATGTTTAACAAATATGTGAATGAGCCTCAAATTAACCCGGTGGGGTAGATTTGGAAGTTATCATTGTTATTCCCCTTTCATGCAAGAAGAAACTAAGTCTCAGATTTCATGATTTAAGGCTTTCTAGTACAAACTTTGAGGTGAGAAGGAGAGAGGGATTTTCTGAAAAATAGTCTAGTTTTTGACTGAAAATTAGGTTCTTTTCTAATCTGTGAAAGAGAACCCTGAGAAAATGCGGGATTACTGGAAGAAGTTCAGGGATCACATGCAAAATAAGGATTGTCAAAAAAATGGACAGAGGAGGTGGAGAGAGGGCCCAGCCCCCTTCACTGTTTGAGGCTCTTGGTATAAAGAGACTCCACACCAAACCCTCAAACATGGCAGCCTGGTTTAGGTCAGTGTGTTAAACTCTGGTGAGAAACTAGTACTGGATCTTGTTCCCCCAATCTGATTTTGACCAATACTTGTAGAAAACACAGTAAAATAAATTACTACAATTTCTCCACATATGATGGCCCAGTAACAAAGATTTTACATTCTAGCAAGTCCATAGAACACACCTTGACTGGATTGGTTTAGATTTTTAACACACTAAAAATGTGGTAAAGAATCCACTTGCCAATGCAGGAGACACAAGAGATGCGGGTGCGATCCCTGGGCTGGGAAGATCCCCTGGAGGAGAGCATGGCAACCCACTTGAGTATTCTTGCCTGGAGAATCTCATGGACAGAGCAGCCTGGTGGGCTGTGGTCCATGAGGTCACGAAGAGTCAGACATGACCGAGGAACTGAGCACAGCGCACACAAAAATGTTAAACAGCAATATTTACAGTATTTTAGGATAGTCTTTGTAAGTGTCAATTCACAGTGCGCTGTAGGTTGTGTGGGCCAGTTTTGGGATGCAAGTTTGTGTATGGTAAACTGATTCTTTTTTCAACCCTGAGACTATATAACTTCCTTCAGAGATGCCATCAAAAGTCTGTATTTCAGATGCTTTCTTGAGGTGTGGACCATACATCCTGCTGACCTTTGTAGAAGGCCCTGCTCACACATTTGTGCCCTACTGTTCTCCGCGTGTGTGAAATGCTGTTGTGATTAATAAATCACAACTTGTGTAACAGCTCTAAGGAAGCTAGTTGATTTCTCTTTACTTTTCAGTTGGTACTAAAAATATAACTGCTGTCTTGTGGGAGAATCAATGAAATTTTGACATTAAAAAGAAGTCTTTATATTAATACTTGAAATCCTTGGTAACCACTTCTCTGTGTAGACCTTGAAGGATTGGGGTGAAAGTCAACTAATTCTACTATGTTTGAAGAATCTCTAAAAATAGGACTAGGTGTCTTGCCTGAGACTCACTGTTAGTTTCCAGAACCGAGGTTTTCCATGAGAGAAAGCAGTGCCTCATTTTTTTGATTCAGTAACACTCAGTGTGCTAGACACTGGCTTAGGTAGACACTAAGAGTGTCAACAATGGCCTTTACCATCAGAAACCTCAGGAGGAAACCAATGGAAGGTCTGAGTCATTCACCAGAGCTCTAGGGGTGAGAGGTGTGGGGTAGTACCAGCGATCACCCCTAAGCTCATTCGCTGAAGTGAGGTGTGTGGAACTGGCAGCTGGACTTCTACACCCTTGCATTACTGATCCCTGGACAAACTTTTCCAACTCTTGATACTGGGCCCAGGTGGTCTTTTTGTTTAGGCAAGTGCTGGGCTTCATGCATAGAAATGAGACTGATAGGAATTTCCATGACTTAAGAGCATTGTCATGCTCTCCAGGCAGGAGTGGAACAGAGCAGAACATGAAGATGTAAACTGGCTTCCTTGGCATGAGGAAGCAACACAGAGCATCTAGAGATAATGAGATTGGCTGACAACCTGCAGATTCTGTTTCTGTTTCAGATTTTGGGCAGTTTCTGTTCTCTAGGCTGGAAAAACCTTTGATCTTTCTGACTGAGGAATAGACAATTCACAGGAGAAAATGGGCATTTTTTTTTCTTGAGAAAAAAATGCACCTTCTGGATACAGATACAATTTTTGCACTTTTCCCATATTGGGAAAATTTCTCTAGCCCAGTGCTTCTCAAACTTGAATGAGCGTGTGAATAACTGAGAGATCTTGCTGAAGTGTAGGTTAGGTTCACTGGGTCTAGGACAGTGCCTGGAATTCTGTGTTTCCAACAAGCTCCCTCCTAAGTGATGCTGAGTTTGCTACAATATTGCTGCACTGAGAGTGGTGCTCTGAGGAGCAGAGACCTGGAATCTGCGCCGAAGCCTAGATCCACGGGAACTGGCCTCATCTCTTTGGTGGGAGGCATTGATCCCTGTTTCCGATGCAGTTGTATTATGCAATCACTACATTGTCTATAGTGGTGTTTCCTTCTCTCAGGGTTCTTAAGTAGTCGGAGATATTGCTTTAGAGTATATATTGGTTGCTGTGCTTAATCATTAAAAAAATCTTTGTTGTTCTTTGGAGTACTACATCTTCTTCAAGGCACAGTGCTATCAGTTGCTGTCTTGCACAATCAAGGCCTGTTCGATCCCCCATCATTACAAGGCATTGCCTTAACCCATAGATCTTGTGTGTCTCGCATATGTTGAGGGTAGTCCACCATAGTCAATTCTGCTGTGGAGAGCTTGGCAATCTAATCATAGAATGTTAAACTTGTGTTACGTTCAGTGATTTGATCCTGCAGCTGTATCTAAGATGGACAGGTTGCAGAATAAATCTTTGAAAGGTACTATATCCATTGATTATATTCTGGACATCAAATTTAGTTGTCATCAGATATAGCTTGTCATTTGAGCATCCTGGTTTAAAAACTATTACAGAAATCGATCCATTTTGATGTTTTGTCCCTTTTGAGCTACATCAAATGGGTTCTCATAGAAAGAAAGAAAAGGTTAAAAGCTCATCCAAATTTATATTCAAAGGTGATTTCAGGAAAATTGAGGCTTCATATCACAGTATGTGCTTATAAGCACTAATCCTTTGTTCAGTGCACTGCATCCCAGGCCAGTGAATGACGTCTTCATCTGGTGGTAGTGGTTTCTAATGAAAAAATAATCATGTAGCATAGACGAAACCAATCTTCTGAAATTGTTTTAAAGTGGATTGAAAGAGTGGCTCACTTAAGGTCTCTGATTTCTTCATTTACTTTTGTAGGTCACATTTCATCCCTGCAACATTCCATGGGTCTGTCAGCAACTTTGATTGAAGCAGAAAGTTATCAAATATCCTGGTGAGGGCTTGGAAGGGTCCTTGCTATTAAGGAGTTTTGTTGTAATGGTATTTATCTTAATCAGATTTGGCTGATACGTCTCTTACTCATAGAACTTTAGAGGGAAAAATCAGCTAACCAACTTAGAATCTAGTCCAACCAACTCATTTTACTGATGTGGAGACAGCTGGGAAGTTTGCTCAAAGTCACCCAGACCTGTCTCTGAATCCCAGTCCTGGGCTTCCCCCCAACCCCTGATCTACCACATGCTTTTGTATGTTGATTTACGGATGTGACATGTCTGTGTTTTCTACCTTCCCTGATGGGAATTGGGGTGGTTCCACTGATACATTCATTGCATTTCCGTACCATCTAGACCCTGTGTCCTAGCAGGGTCGCAGTAGGTTCACCAATGCTCTAGAGAGGCAAAATGACACAGAGCCCAGATTCTGCAGCCTGGTGGTCTAGGTCAGATCCTGCTTTGCTCAGTACATATTTTGTGACTTTGGGCAAGCCACTTAACCTCTCTTTAGATATAAAATGGGGACCTTCCTTGTAGGGCAATTGTGAAGACTGAATGAATGAATACTACAGAACAGTTGGAGCAAGTAGCCAGATGTGTAGTATGTGGAATTGTGTGTGGTTTTGCAAACTATGGATCTCTACTAGGCATTGAGCTGTGAAATCAGTGTTCTAAATCATTAATAGCATTCTAGAAAGTAAATGGCAATACTAGAATTAAATAGTCAAGAGTGCTGCATCTATGCAGGGCATTGTTTGGTGTTCTTTTGGTTCCTTTTTTGGTTTCCCTTTGGTTTCGTGTGTGTGTGTGTGTTTGTAAAATGACTCACAGTGTGAAAATGAATTTCTCACTGTGGATTGCACTCAAGAGTTTGGAAGCCCTGCTCCAGAGATTGGAATGAGTGAATTGATTTCTGTACATGCGGACCTATCGGGGTGAATGAGGCACATGTTAGACATGAATGTACAAGGCAAGCTCTGACTGAAACATAAACGTGCTTCTTTTGCAGAGGGAGACCAAAGGGCAGTTTCTTATTGACCACATCTGCAACTACTACAGTTTGCTGGAGAAGGACTACTTTGGCATTCGTTATGTGGACCCAGAGAAGCAGCGGGTAAGAGTTGACCATCATCTAGATTCATTTTGGGGAGGCACTCAGCCTTTGAGGGTGCTGAATAGGTTCTTCTTAGAGCAGCTGTGATGTATTTGACCTCATAATTATTGATCACATGGTTATTGACCAGCCCAGGGCATGTGTATATATGTCTGTGTGTGTATAAGAGTATATAAGAGTTTGGCACCATTCTCACTGGGCTTATTGAGGCAGGGGGAAGGGAAATTTAACCTTAGGCCTTTCCAGAAAGCTGCTCCCACCTGACTGAAGAGAGAATGTTGTGCTCTTTGAACCCAGAGTTTGCTGAAGCTTCTCAGACAGTCGTTACATAAAATCTCATTATAGAGAAAAAGCCACCTTTCACTATAAAAAGTCATTGTCAGAGCAGGTAACAGGAGGTTATTGCCTGATGGGCACGAGGTTTTCTTTTAGGGTGATGAAAATGTTTGCCAATTGATAGAAGTGATAGATATACACCATTGTGAATGTTTTAAATGCCACCTAAAATGTATCCTTTAAAATGTTATGTTAGTGAGTATTGCCTCAATTAAAAAAAACTTTGGCAGATTATGGGTAAAGTTACTTTGACAAGTGTTAGTTTCTCAGCTGTGTCTGACTCTTTGTGACCCCATGGACTGTAGCCCCCCAGGCTCCTCTGTTCATGAATCTGGATTCTCCAGGCAGGAAGACTGGAGTGGGCTGCCACTTCCTCCTTCAGGGGATCTTCCTGAGACAGGGATCGAACCTGGGTCTCCTGCATTACAAGCAGATTCTTTACCATCTGAGCCAGCAGAGAAACCCAAAAGTTACTTTGAAAGCTTTCTCCTTGGGAACCACCAAATTTGACAGCCCCCATTGTATTTCTTGGAGTAGGAAATGGCAACCCACTCCAGTATTTTTGCCTGGAGAATCCCACGGACAGAGGAGCCTTGTTGGGCTACAGTGTATGGGGTCACAAAGAGTCAGACATGACTGAGTGACTGAGTGTATTGTATTACTGTTCGTGGACACATGTATCCTTCCTGGCCTCTGTTGGTTCATGAGTAATCTCACTTTTTGAGTTGGGGGTACCAGTCTAAGAGTGTTCAGGTATGACATCTGCCAAACTCACAGTGATATGTGTCCCTCACATTGAAAAGACCCCAGGATTCTCCATCCCAGCTCCTGCCACCTAGGGCTTCTCATTCCTGCATGGGTCCCAGCTATGCCTAAAAAGGCCCTGTATCTGCTCCAGTCTCTGCTCTTACCCTGCCATACTGATAAGCATGGCAGTGTGTGAAGGGATCAGCTGGGGGTGACTACCCTTTTTAATTTGCTCTCCTCCTTACCAGTGGCCCTGGTCATCTTCCTATTTCTTTTTCCCCTCCTAGTTCTTGGACCTTATACAGTGAGGGAGAGGCTCACAGAGTGTATTTTTGTAAAGGAGGGGGATATTGAAGGGATAGATTAGTTTTCTGAAACATGGAGAATCTTATTTGCATTTCAGTAGGACCTTATCTTCTATAAAGGGATATAAGACAGTGGCTCAGAAGAAGGAGATTTTGGTTTCCTGTAGCTCTTGCAGGAACCCTTGAATGAACCAAGTATTTACCTGACTGAGAGGAAGGTAGCAGGACACTGTGAGGATGTGGGAGTGCTATGAGATCATGGAGGGGATTTGTATGGTATTTACTGTTGAGTAACAGTGACTCCCAGACTAGCCTTGCAACTAAGTCAGTTTAGGTGTTTGCTAAAATCGGTTAGTATGGACCTTATTCTAGACCTCCTGAATCAGAATTTCTGCGGCTAGGGCCAGGAATAGGTATTTTAATTAATCTTGATTCTAATTTTGATGCAGCCATCCTAGCTTTGACTTCTGACCAGTGTTGGAGACTATGGCATAAAGACATTCATAGACATAATTTCTTATGGCCTATGAAGATATTACTCTTGTATGGAGACAGTTCAAACCTATGTCTCTTGCGTCTCCTGCATTGGCAGGTGGATTCTTTACCACTAGCGCCACCTGGGAAGCCCCATGGAGAGAGAAACCAGCTCAAAAACATTGTTACTTGCCCAAGTAGCAAGTAGCGAAGTGATGAAGTAAGGGTATGGGTAGCGAGTGATGAAGTAAGTACTTGAATTTAGAATTATGGTTCAGAGTTCCCCTGGCCACACAGACTCTATGAACAACATCAGTCATCTAACCACTGCTATTTTTATGCAAAATTAACAGCCTACCTGCAGAAGTAATTCTAGCTACCATTAGTTGAGCATTTATCATATGTCAGGAATTTTACTCATATGGTCTTTAGTCTTCCCCAGAACACTTCAAGGAAGGGGGAAACTGAGGCACAGAGATACAGTTACGGCTAGTAATTGTAGGAGGAAGAATGGGATTTAAAACCACGCTATTTCCATTTTATCTTTCAAGTGAAAATTTGAAATACAGCCTAAATTAGGAACCTATGAATCTTTTTGGTAAGGGGCTATACAGAAAATATTTCCAGCTTTGGTGACTGATAAAGCTTCTGTTGCAGTTCCTAAGTAATTAAATTCTAACGAAACGTGGCCATAGACAGTACCTAAATTAGTGGATGTGTGTGTGTTCCAGTAAAACTTTTTCTCCAATGAAAGTATTTCACAAAAAAGACAACTGGCCATAGTTTGCTGACCCTTGGCCTAGACAATAACTGAATATCACTTAAATGCATAAGTCTTTTTTGTCCCTCTTAAACCTCTCACTGGGGAGATTCTGGATAAAACATTAATAAGCAAAGTCTTTTGAATTGGACTCAGATATACATATGAATTCATGTTCTTAAATATACATAGATAAATACAGAAATAAACATGTCTGTGTATTAAGGTGGAGGGCTAGTATGTATATGTATATTTCCATGTTCCATCCATGGAGGTGGCTCAGAGGCAATGTACTATAGTAGCAATGAGCACACCTAGCTCTCAGATCTTGGTTTCAAATACCATGTTAATAAAAGGAAGAAGAGCTTCTTGTGGAAATGGCTGATTCCAGAGCCAGTATAGGCAAATAACAAGGTGAGCCTGGAGCATCATGTGGCACCAGGAAATTAAAAAGAAAAGTACTCAAAAACCCAAAATGTAGAGCACTAGGAAAGGCACTGAGCCAACATGAAAGAACTGCCAGTGACCAGAACTGAAACAACTGAAGTGGCCAAAACAGTAATAGTATTGAATTATAATCCTTAGAATAAAATAAATATTCATGAGTCCAAACTGATATAAATAAATAACTGAATAGATAAATAAAGGGAGGAGAAGTGGTAGCTCTTCCTTACAGAGCAGTTCCAATTAATAAATATAGAGAGGATGAGAGAAATAAAAAGTTAGTATTAGAGTGCTAAAATAATAATTGCTATGGGCAAGATCTATTGACAAAAGCTAAAATTAGTGGACAAAAGTTTGAGGAGAATCAAGATATTTGTGCAGTCTCAAGGTATCTTTTCCCCCAACCCACCCTCAGCCTGGTATTTTTTTAATTGCAAGAGGAAAAAGAATAACTTTATAGTGGAGAAACTTGGCAGACATCACTTTAACCAAGCGATCAGGATTAACATCAGCAATAAAAAGCCTTACCAACCTCATGGACTCCCAGATACCAAGCACTGAGAAGGGCACTCTTTCTCTGTGGTATTCTTTGCAATAATGCATAATTTCATTCAAATCTTGAGGGAACATCAGACAAACTAAAGGGAGAGACAGTCTCCAAAACAATTCACCCACACCCTTCAAGAATGTTCGGGTCATGAAGGACAAGGAAAGATTGGGAAACTCTCACAGATTAGAGAGCTGCGTCAACTAAGACAATGTGGAATCCTGGACTGGATACTGGAACAGAGAAAAGTGTAGGAGTGGGAAAACTGGTGAACTCCAGGTTAAGTCTGTAGCTTAGTTAATAGTATTGGGTTAATATTAGTTTCTTAATTTTGATAATTGCTCTATGGCTATATAAGATGCCAACACTAGAGAAAGATGAGGTACCTCTTCTGTATGTCTAAAATTATTTTTTTAACTTGAAGTTTCTGGGTTGATGCGCTTATGGTTGTTTATATTTTGATGTGGCTTAGCTTAATTTTTAGTGTCCAGATTCAGGTAGTAGATTAGTGGAAAAAATAAGGGCCACTCCAAAACAAAACCATCTTCTCTGATGTATTCACTAAATTGCTTAGAGGGCTGCCTGAATAATTCTGTTTTTCCTGTAATTTAGCTGTTACTGCCTTTTGATTTTTGAGGATGCAATGTGAGTGTAACTTCCACATGGATTGCAGAGTAGTTACTATTGTATGAACTTTGTACTCAGAAAGAGGCTTGGACTTTTTACTTAGATGCTTGGACTTTGTAATCACATAGATGCAAATTAAATCCCATCTCTGTTGGTTAATAAGTATGATCTTGACCAAGTTATGAGCTTTTCTGAGTCTTTGTCCTGATTATTCATATAGATAACAACACCTACATATGAAATTGACATGGGAATTAGATATGATATATAAATTCTTTTTTTTTTTAGATATGATATATAAATTCTTAATAAATGATATATATAGAGTACATAGCATGTGTTATTTTTATTATTGATTGTTATGATTACTATTACTATGCATTAACGGCTTCCCAGATGGAGCTAGTGTTAAAGAAATCGCCTACCAATGCAGGAGACATAAGAGACATGGGTTCAATCCCTTAGTCAGGAAGATCCCCTGAAGATGGCATGGCAACCCACTCCAGTATTCTTGCCTGGAGAATCCCATGGACCGAGGATCCCGGCAGGCTATAGTCCATAGGGTCGCAAAGAGTCAGACATGACTGAAGCGACTTAGCATCCTTGTATACATGCATTAGCTAGGTCTAGGTGAGGCAATTACATGAGGAAATACAGCCATGATTGGCAAGCCTAAAACCTAGAAATGTTAATGATAACTTTTTTCAAAGGCAGATGCCCATTATTATGATCTTTGGGGAGAGAAGAGGGAGGAAGAGAACCTTGAATAATTAGAAAAAGGGCTCAAAGACACAGTGATATGCTGATATGAGAATCTTAAGCAGAGATTAGTTGACAAACATTAATTTGTTTTTTGTTTGTTTGCTTTTAACCAGCTTGTGTGCTTTTTCTCCATGGAAAATATTAAATTATTTAGATAGAAAGCTAATCAAGAAAAAATTAAGTTAGTTAGGAAGGCTGATGTGGAACTTATTCTGTTGTGGGAGTTGGTGGTTTGCCTACCACTCTTCACAATTTGATTTACAGTACACTATTGTGGAATATTAAATATTTAGCACTATTACATTTGGAATACCATATGTTTGACAAGATGTCTTGTGTCCCATATGCTGTGAGAGTGGTGAGGTCTGAATCAGTAAATGATGACTACCTTTACTATTTAATAGCAAAGGCCCAGAATTTCCATTATTTTAAAATATTGATGTAAGAAGGGACAAACTGAATACTGGTCAATAAAACCCTCTCTAATGCCTACCACATTTATCTTCTAAAGAACTCATATAATCTTAGTTGCCTAAGATTAGGAAGAAATTGAGTAGTATTTTCCTCATTTACTGAAAGAGAAAGCTGAGACTACAAGTGTGGAAGTCTTGGGAGAAATAATTCCAGAAGAAAAAGATCTTATTTGGCTTATCCAAGTATTTTTTTCTTAAATGTAGTGCAATCTTTCTACCACTTCTGCTCTGGTGCTAAGGTAACTTCTCTTTGGAAAAATGAAGTTTTGAAATAATTAGTTGGGTTTCATAATTCTAGTTCTGTGGCTTTGATTTGTTATGTCTATCCTCTGGATTTTCTTTCTTACTCTTCTTCATTTCCCTTTTCCCCAAACCCAGCTAGGGAAGTCACCCCCACTGCTTTAGAGCTAAGGACGTACCCCAGCCCTAGCCAGCCAGAGGAGGAATTATACCAGGACTTTGATATAGGTAGTTGGTTTATAGATTTCAGGGAGACTGAACCCAATACTTTTGATTTTTAACTTCCCTATCTTTAAGCATCTGTTTAACCCACTTACATGAGTGCCATTGATTTTTCTGACTTAAGGGATATTCTGACACATACCCAAGGACAGCAAATTCACCTTGTAAAACCACACCTCTGGGGCAGTCTCTGCAAGCACCCTTGTTTTAGGGCATTTGTCATGTGGCCACTGGACATCCTTTCTGATAGGATGACCTAGGAAATCATGGAAGCAGGGACATGCTGAACTTCATCCAAATATAATTACAGCCTTGAGGTTTTTGTGTTGGCAGCCAGAAAGAACTAGTGAGCCTATCGGTGAGTTTTGTTAACAATGGGAAAAGACCTTGCCTGTGTTAGAGCAATTTGCTTTTGTTGGAGGTACCTTTGGGGGAGGACATGGAATGGAAAAAGAAACAGGCCCAGTGATTTGAAGTTTCACTCTGGGGATGGTGCCAGGAAGCTAGATAGCATTATGTCCCACCAGCTGCTCCTTCCATTGAAAGGCTGCTTTCTGCTCCTGGGGAAATAGCTTCACAGATGCTTGAAACTAGGAATGAGAGGGGTACCTGAGATCTAGGACAACCCTAAACTGAAGAGGAGGATTTTACTTCTGCCTCAAGTCACTGGTCATGAATTTGTCTGCTTAATGAGTCCTCTTTTTAAAAAAAAAACAAACTTTTTTTAATTAGAGGATAATTACTTTACAATATTGTGATGGCTTTTGCTTTACATCAACATGAATAGACATTAGGTATACATGTGTACCCTCCCTCTTGAACCCTCCTCCCATCTCCCTTCCAATCCCACCCCTCTAGGTTGTCACAGAGCAAATGATTCCTCTTTTATATTTAAGTTTCAGGGGTATCAAAAATCAAGATTACTTGGATGTCTGTTTCAGGAGAGGTATGGACAAGTAACCTGGCTTTGCAGGAAAAGACTTTGGGTATTCAAGTTACAAAGAATACATCACTATCATAACAGCTTGAGAACCAGATGTGTTGTCAGTAATTTAATTGTGGTCCAAGGTATTAATGCTGACAGATTTTGAGAAATTGTCATGTTCTTTCAGAAGAAAGCAGAATTTGATGTTTAACTAAGATGATTGCTTGCCAGTGACTCTATCTACATACACCTGATGTCTTCTCCTCAGAAGGAATGGGATGCCTGATAAAGAGGTTGCAATCTGAAAGTCACTTAGCCAACTGAGATATCATAATTTTAGTGACAGGGAGGAGCAAACTCGAGCTGGTCATCTTGTTCAGGTCAAAATGCAGAAATAAGGAAGAACTTCTTGGAATATGCAGAGTAGGAAGACCCTGAGCTCACCTTCTTTCATGGGCACATCATAATTACAACTGTTAAAGGGCGGCTATCTATGAAAACAAACTGATGGAGAAAAGATCTTCCACAATTAAAGATACAAAGAAAGAACCACAATGTGACAGGTAGAAGGGGTCGTTACACAGAATGGTCACACCCAGGGGAAGCAATCCAAAAACAGGAGGATAGTCACAATTGTAGAGGTTTTCTTCAAGAAGTGAAGACCCTGAGCCTCATACCAAGTTTCGCAGCCTGGAGTCCTGAACCAGGAAGATGGTCCCCTTAGAATCTCTGATTTTGAAGATAAGCAGGGCTTGCGTATGGGAGAGCCAGAGAAATGTAGGAAACAGATCCTGCTCTTAAATGTTGCATTGTATATAAGTATAAAATCTTATATACTCCAAATCCCAGTACAGAGGCAGTAATTTGAAAGGATCCTGGGTCAGATTCAGTTGCTGATCTTAGAGAGCCTCCTGGAGAGGCAGAGGCAATTGGGACTCCTGCTAGGGACATAGACACTGGTAGCAGCCATTTTGGAAAGCTCATTCTATCACAAGGACAATATATATATTCTGTCACAATATTAATATATTGCCAAGCACCATTTTGGAGCCCTTCTCGTACCTATCAGCATTGGGGGTTTACCTGTCCACCAGTGGGCTGGCACCAACCTGGGGACCCTCTGGGCCCTGCAGCTAGTGCCTCAGAACCCAGCCTCTCCCACCACCCCAGACCCTGCAGCCAGATTTCTTGATACCCAGTCCTGCCCACCTACAGGCTCACACCAGCTACAGGACCCTTTAGGACTCTGCATAGTCAGCTATGCTAAGACCTGGCCCTTCCTATCAGTGGGCCAGCAGCCAGTGAAGCAGGGCTTGACAGCCAACTGTGCCAGGTACCAGCCTTTCCTATGAGCATGCCTGCAATAGTCAACTCTGCAATGAGAAAAAGTGGGAAAAAGACCTAAACTGACCTTTCTCCAAAGAAGACATACAGATGGCTAACAAATGCATGAAAAGATGCTCAACATCGCTCATTATTAGAGAAATGCAAATCAAAACCACAATGAGATATCACCTTACACCAGTCAGAATGGCCATCATCAAAAAGTCTACAAACAATAAATGCTGGAGAGGGTGTGGAGAAAAGGGAACCCCCTTGCATTGCTGGTGGGAATGTAAATTGATGCAGCCACTATGGAAGACAGTATGGAGATTCCTTTAAAAACTAGGAATAAAATCACCACATGACCCAGAAATCCCACTCCTAGGCATATACCCTGAGGAAACCAAAATTGAAAGACACGTGTCTTTCACTGCAGCACTATTTACAATAGCTAGACCATGGAAGTAACCTAGATGTCCATTGACAGGTGAGTGGATAAAGAAGTTGTGGTATATATATACAATGGAATATTACTCAGCCAAAGAAAGGAATGCATTTGAATCCGTTTTAGTGAGGTGGACCAACTTAGAGCCTATTGTACAGAGTGAAATACATCAGAAAGAGAAAGATAAATGTCATATACTAACGCATATATATGGAATCTGGAAAGATCATACTGATGAATTTAGTTGCAGCACAGCAATGGAGAAACAGACATAGAGAACAGACTTATGGACACAGGGGGAGGGGAAGAGGGAGATGTATGAAGAGAGTAACATGGAAGCTTACATCACCATATGTAAAATAGACAGCCAATAGAAACTTGTTGTATGACTCAGGAATCTCAAACAGGGGCTCTGTAACAATCTAGAAGGGTGGGATGGGGAGGGAGATGGGAGGGAGGTTCCAGAGGGAGGGGGCATATGTATACCCATGGCTGATTCAGGTTGATGTTTTACAGAAAACAACAGAATTCTGTAAAACAATTATCCTTCAATTAAAAAAAAATTAATTTTTTAAAAGTAATTAAATGTAAATGGACTAGATGCTCCAATCAAAGGACACAGTGTGGCTGAATGTATTAAAAAAATAAGACCAATATATATCCTGTCTACAAGAGTTTCACTTCAGATCTAAACACACTCACACAGACTGAAAGTGAGGGGATGGAAACAAGTATTCGTGCAAATTAAATGAAAAAAAAAAAAAGCTGGAGTAGCAAGACTTCTATCAGACAAAATCAGTTTTAAAACAAAACTATAAGAAGAGACAGAGATATTACATAATGATCAAGTGATCAATCCAAGAAGAAGACAGAAGAATTGTAAATATATAGGACTTCCCAGGTGGCACTGGTGGTAAAGAATCCACCTGCTAATGCAGGAGACACAAGAGACATTGGTTTGACCCCTGGGTTGGGAGGATCCCCTGGAATAGGAAATGATAGCCCACTCCAGTATCCTTGCCTGGAAAATTCCACAGATGGACAACTGAGTGACTGAGTCCACACACACACACACACACCTAAATACATAAAGGAACACCTAAATACATAAATATTAACAGATATATAGAGAAATTAACAGTAACACAATAACAGTAGAGGACTTTAAACACCCCTTTTACATCAATGGACAGATCATCCAGCCAGAAAATCAATAAGGAAACACTGGCCGTAAAACATACTCAAGACTAGTGGACCATATATAAGTATATGTATGTATACACACACACACATATATACATATATGGCAACTGCATACACATTTTTTCAAGTGTACGTGGAACATTCTCCAGAATAGATCACATGCTATGCCACCAAACAAGTCTCAGTAAGTTTAAGAAGATTGAAATCGTATCAAGCACCACTTCTGACCACAGTGCTGTAAGACTAGAAATCAACTGCAGGAAGAAACTGAAAAAAAAAAAAAAAGCACATGAATGTGTAGAGGCTAAACAATATGCTACTAAACAACCAATGGGTCAGTAAAAAAAATCAAAGAGGAAATTTAAAAAATGGAAAAAGAATGATCTGAAATCTATGGGACACAGTGAAAACAGCTTCAAGAGGGAATTGTATAGTGATATAAGCCTGCCTCAGGAAACAGGAAAATTCTCAAACAATCTAAAATATCTAAAGGAATTAACAAAAGGGCAAGCAAAACTCAAAGTTGTAAGAAGGAAAGAAATAACATCAGAGCAGAATTAAATGAAATAAAGACTAGAAAAACAGTGAAAAAAATTAAACTAAGAGCTGGTTCTTTGTAAAGATGATAAACCAGACTCATCAAGAAGAAAAAAGAGGAAGAGCCGAAGTAAGTAAAATCAGAAATGAAACAAGAGAGATTACAGTGAATACCATAGAAATACAAGGGATCATAAGAGCTGGCCTTGAGGAACTACCCCACGTCCAAGGTCAGGGGCGCGGCTGCGCTTTGCTGGAGCAGCCGTGAAGAGAGACCCCATGTCCAAGGTAAGAGAAACCCATGTAAGACGGTAGGCGCTGAGAGAGGGCATCAGAAGGCAGACAGACTGAAACCACAATCACAGACAACTAGCCAATCTGATCACATGGACCACAGCCTTGTCTAACTCAATGAAACTAAGCCATGCCATGTGGGGCCACCCAAGATGGATGGGTCATGGTGGAGAGGTCTGACAGAATGTGGTCCACTGGAGAAGGGAATGGCAAACCACTTCAGTATTCTTGCCTTGAGAACCCCATGAACAGTATGAAAAGGCGAAAAGATAGGACACTGAAAGATGAACTCCCCAGGTCAGTAGGTGCCCAGTATGCTACTGGAGATCAGTGGAGAAATAACTCAAGAAAGAATGAAGGGATGGAGTTAAAGCAAAAACAACACCCAGTTGTGGATGGGACTGGTGGTAGAAGCAAGGTCCGGTGCTCTAAAGAGAAATATTGCATAGGAACTTGGAATGTTAGGTCCATGAATCAAGGCAAATTGGAAGTGGTCAAACAGTAGATGGAAAGAGTGAACATCGACGTTCTAGGAATCAGCGAACTAAGATGGACTAGAATGGGTGAATTTAACTCAGATGATCATTATATCTACTACTGTGGGCAGGAACCCCTTAGAAGAAATAGAGTAGCCATCATGGTCAACAAAAGAGTCCAAAATGCAGTACTTGGATGCAATCTCAAAAACGACAGAATGATCTCTCTTCATTTCCAAGGCAAAACATTCAATATCACAGTAATCCAAGTCTGTGCCCTGACCAGTAACACTGAAGAAGCTGAAGTTGAATGGTTTTATGAAGACCTACAAGACCTTTTAGAACTAACACCCAAAAAAGATGTCCTTTTCATTATAGGGGACTGGAATGCAAAAGTAGGATGTCAAGAAACACCTGGAGTAACAGGCAAATTTGGCCTTGGAGTACAGAATGAGCAGGGCAAAGGCTAACAGAGTTCTGCCAAGAGAATGTACTGGTCATAGCAAACACCCTCTTCCAACAACACAACAGAAGACTCTACACATGGACATCACCAGATGGTCAACACCAAAATCAGACTGATTATATTCTTCGCAGCAAAAGATGGAGAAGCTCTATGCAGTCAGAAAAAAACAAGACCAGGAGCTGACTGTGGCTCGGATCATGAACTCCTTATTGTCAAATTAAGACTTGAAGAAAGTAGGGAAAACCACTAGACCGTTCAGGTGTGACCTAAATCAAATCCCTTAGGATCATACAATGGAAGTGAGAAATAGATTTAAGGGACTAGATCTGATAGAGTACCTGATGAACTATGGATGGAGATTCGTGACATTGTACAGGAGACAGGGATTAAGACCACCCTCATGGAAAAGAAATGCAAAAAAGCAAAATGGCTGTCTGAGGAGGCCTTACAAATAGCTGTGAGAAGAAGAGAAGCGAAAAGGAAAGATATTCCCATTTGAATGCAGAGTTCCAAAGAGTAGCAAGGAGAGATAAGAAAGCCTTCCTCAGTGATCAATGCAAAGAAATAGAGGAAAACAACAGAATGGGAAAGACTAGAGATCTCTTCAAGAAAATTAGAGGTACCAAGGGAACATTTCATGCAAAGATGGGTTCGATAAAGGACAGAAATGGTATGGACCTAAGAGAAGCAGAAGATATTAAGAAGAGGTGGCAAGAATACACAAGAAGAACTGTGAAAAAAAGATCTTCACAACCCAGATAATCACGATGGTGTGAGCCAGACATCCTGGAATGTGAAGTCAGGTGGGCCTTAGAAAGCATCACTATGAACAAAGCTAGTGGAGGTGATGGAATTCCAGTTGAGCTCTTTCAAATCCTACAAGATGATGCTGTGAAAGTGCTGCACTCAATATGCCAGCATCAAGGATGTATATTGTCACCCTGCTTATTTAACTTATATGCAGAATACATCATAAGAAACGCTGGGCTGGAAGAAGTACAAGCTGGAATCAAGACTGCTGGGAGAAATATCAATAACCTCAGATATGCAGATGACACCACCCTTATGACAGAAATTGAAGAGGAACTAAAAAGCCTCTTGATGAAAGTAAAAGAGGAGAGTGAAAAAGTTGGCTTAAAGTTCAACATTCAGAAAACTAAGATCAAAAAAAAGAAAAAAGAAAACTAAGATCATGGCATCTGGTCCCATCACTTCATGGCAAATAGATGGGGAGACAGTGGAAACAGATACTTTTGAACTGTGGTGTCGGAGAAGACTCTTGAGAGTCCCTTGGACTGCAAGGAAATCCAACCAGTCCATCCTAAAGGAGATCAGTCCTGGGTGTTCATTGAAAGGACTGATGTTGAAGCTGAAAGTCCAGTATTTGGCCACCTGTTGCAAAGAGCTGACTCATTTGAAAAGACCCTGATGCTGGGAAAGATTGAGGGCAGGAGGAGAAGGGGACGACAGAGGATGAGATGTTTGGATGGCATCACCAACTCAATGGACATTGGTTTGGGTAGACTCCGTGAGTTGGTGATGGAAGGAGGCCTGGCTTGCTGCAGTTCATGGGGTCCCAAAGAGTCGGACATGACTGAGCGACTGAACTGAACTGAAGAACAATTATATGCCAATGAAATGGACAACCTAGAATAAATGGATAAATTCCTAGAAATGTACAATTTTCCAACTCTGAATCAGTATGAAATAGAAAATATGAACAGACCAATTATTAATAATGAAATTGAATCAGTAATTAAGAAAAATCTCCCAACACATAAAAGTCCAGGACCAGATGGCTTCTCAGGAGAATTCTGCAAAACATAACACATTCTTCTCAAACTATTCCAAGAAATTGAGGAGAAAGGAATGCTTCTAAACTTATTCTATAAGGCCATCATCATCCTGATACCAAAACCAGACCAAGTCACCACAAAAAAGAAAATTACAGGCCAGTATCACTGATAAACACAGATTAAAAAATCCTCAACAAAATACTAGCAAACTAAATTCAGCGATACATTAAAAGGATCATGTACCACGATCAAGTAGGATTTAGGCCAGAGATGCAGGGATTGTTCAATATCTGTAAATCATTGTGATACATCACATTAATAAATTGAATAATACAAATTATATGATCATCCTAATAGATGCAGAAAAAGCTTTGATAAAAGTTCAATTCTATTTATGATAAAAACTCTTAACAAAGTGGGTATATGAGAACATACTTTACATGGTAAAGGCCATATATGACAAGCCCATAGCTAACATTGTGAAAAGCTGAACACTTTAAGGATAGGAACAACACATGGATACTCATTCTCACCACTTTTATTGAAGTCCTAATCACATCAATTGGAAAAGAAAAAGAAATAAAAGCAAAGAAAAATGGTAAGGAAGAAGAAAAATGTTGCTGAATGCAGATGACATGATACTATATATAGAAAACCCCAAAGTCACCACCATAAAACTATTAGAACTAATAAATGAATTCCTTAAAATTGTAGGATACAAAATTAACATACAGAAATCTGGTGAGTTATTTTATACTAAGAATAAACTATCAGAAAGAGAAATTAAGAAAACAATCCCATTTACCAATGCATTGAAAAGTATTAAATACAGAGAAAAAATTAACTAAAGAGCTAAAAGACCTACACTCTGAAAACTATAAGACACTGATAAGAGAAATTGAAGACAACACAAAAAATGGAAAGTTACAGTGTTATCATGGATTAGAAGAACTGACATTGTTAAAATGACCATTCTTCCCAAGGTAATCTACAGATTCAGCACAATCCCTATCAAAAAACCAATTACATTTTATACAGAACTAGAACAAATAATTTTAAAATTTGTATAGAATCAAAAGACCCTGAATAGCTAAAACAATCTCAAGAAAGAACAAAGCTGGAGATATCATGCTCTCATTTCAAATTATATTATAAAGCTATGATCATCAAAGCAGTATGGTACTGACATGAAAACAGACACATCGATCAATGGAACAGATTGGAGATCCCAGAAATAAACCCACATTTATATGGTAACTTAATCTATAACAAATGAGGCAACCATATACAATGGGTAAAAAAAATAGACTCTTCAATAAATGGTGATGGGAAGATTGGACAGCTACATGCAAAGAAATCAAACTGTCCTACTTTTTCACACCATACACAAAAATAAATTCAAAATGGATTAAAGACTTAAATATAAGACCTGAAACCATAAAACTCCTAGAAGAAAACATAGGCAGTATGCTCTTTGGCATCAATCTTAGCGATATTTTTTGGATCTGTCTCCTCAGTCAAGGGAAACAAAAGCAAAAATAAGCAAATGGGATTGTATTAAACTAAAAAATTTTTGCACAGTGAAGTAAACTGTCAGTGAAATGCAGCCTACTGAATTGGAGCATATGTTTGCAAAGATATCCAGTAAGGAGATAACATCCAAGATATACAAAGGACTCATACAGATCAACATCAGAAAAACAAACCAGATTAAAAAGTGAGCAGAGGACCTGAATAGACATTTTTCCAAGGAATACATACAGATGGCCAACAGGCACATGAAAAGCTACTCAAAATCATGAATTATCAGAGAAATGCAAATTGAAACCACAGTGAGACATCACCTCACATCTGTCGAAATGACTGTAACCAAAAAGATAACAAACACAAAGTGTTGACGGGGATATGGAGAAAAGGAATCTCATGCACTGTTGGTGGAGATGTATATCGGTGCAGCCACTATGGAAAACACTAGAGATTCCTCAAAAAGTTAAAAGTGACTGCCATATGATTCAGCAGTTTCCCTTGTGGCTATTTACTTAAAGAAAACAAAAACACTAATTTGAAAAGATATACATACTCCAGTGTTCCGTGAAGTACTATTTACAGAAGCCAATATGAAAGCAACCTAAGTGTCCACCAACAGATGAATGGATATTAATTATATATGTGTATATATATATGTATATATGTATATATATTCCGTTCAGTTCAGTCGCTCAGTCATGTCTGACTCTTTGCGACCCCATGAATCGCACCACACCAGGCCTCCCTGTCCACCACTAACTCCCGGAGTTTACCCAAACCAATGTTCATCAAGTCAGTGATGCCATCCAGCCATCTCATCCTCTGTCGTCCCCTTCTCCTCCTGCCCCCAACCCTTCTCGGCATTAGGGTTTTGTCCCAATGAGTCAACTCTTCACATGAGGTGGCCAAAGTATTGGAGTTTCAGCTTCAACATCAGTCCTTCCAATGAACACCCAGGACTGATCTCCTTTAGGATGGACTGGTTGGATCTCCTTGCAGTCCAAGGGACTCTCAGGTCTTCTGCAACACCACAGTTCAAAAGCATCAATTCTTTGGCGCTCAGCTTTCTTCACTGTCCAGCTCTCACATCCATGCATGGCCACTGGAAAAACCAAAGCCTTGACCAGACAGACCTTCGTTGGCAAAGTAATGTCTCTGCTTTTCAATATGCTGTCTAGGTTGGTCATAACTTTCCTTCCAAGGGGTAAGAGTCTTTTAATTTCATGGCTGCAATCACCATCTGCAGTGATTTTGGAGCCACCCAAAATAAAGTCTGCCACTGTTTCCACTGTTTCCCCATCTATTTCCCATGAAGTGATGGGACCAGATGCCATGATCTTAGTTTTCTGAATGTTGAGCTTTAAGCAAACTTTTTCACTCTCCTCTTTCACTTTATCAGAGGCTTTTTAGTTCCTCTTCACTTTCTGCCATAAGGGTGGTGTCATCTGCATATCTGAGGTTATTGATATTTCTCCCAGCAATCTTGATTCCAGCTTGTGCTTTTTCCAGCCCAGAGTTTCTCATGATGTACTCTGCATATAAGTTAAATAAGCAGGGTGACAATATACAGCCTTGATGTACTCCTTTTCCTATTTGGAACCAGTCTGTTGTTCCATGTCCAGTTCTAACTGTTGCTTCCTGACCTGCATACAGGTTTCTCAAGAGGCAGGTCAGGTGGTCTGGTATTCCCATCTCTTTCAGAATTTTCCACAGTTTTTGTGATCCACACAGTCAAAGGCTTTGGCATAGTCAATAAAGCAGAAATAGATGTTTTTCTGGAACTCTCTTGCTTTTTCAATGATCCAGTGGATGTTGGCAATTTGATCTCTGGTTCCTCTGCCTTTTCTAAAACCAGCTTAAACATCTGGAAGTTCAGGGTTCACGTGTTGCTGAAGCCTGGCTTGGAGAATTTTGAGCATTGCTTTACTAATGTGTGAGATGAATGCAATTGTGCGGTAGTTCAAGCATTCTTTGGCATTGCCTTTCTTGGGGACTGGAATGAAAACTGACCTTTTCCAGTCCTGTGGCCACTGCTGAATTTTCCAAATTTGCTGGCTTATTGAGTGCAGCACTTTCACAGCATCATCTTGTAGGATGTGAAATAGCTCAACTGGAATTCCATCACCTCCACTAGCTTTGTTCATAGTGATGCTTTCTAAGGACCACCTGACTTCACATTCCAGGATGTCTGGCTCTAGGTGAGTGATCACACCATCGTGATTATCTGAGTCGTGAAGATCTTTTTTTCACAGTTCTTCTGTGTATTCTTGCCACCTTTTCTTAATATCTTCTGCTTCTCTTAGGTCCATACCATTTCTATCCTTTATCGAGCCCATCTTTGCATGAAATGTTCCCTTGGTACCTCTAATTTTCTTGAAGAGATCTCTAGTCTTTCCCATTCTGTTGTTTTCCTCTATTTCTTTGCATTGATCACTGAGGAAGGCTTTTTTTTATCTCTCCTGGCTATTCTTTGGAACTCTGCATTCAAATGGGAATATCTTTCCTTTTCTCCTTTGCTTTTCACTTCTCTTCTTCTCACAGCTATTTGTAAGGCCTCCTCAGACAGCCATTTTGCTTTTTTGCATTTCTTTTCCATGGGGGTGGTCTTAATCCCTGTCTCCTGTACAATGTCATGAACCTCCATCCATAGTTCATCAGGCACTCTGTCTATCAGATCTAGTCCCTTAGATCTATATCTCACTTCCATTGTATGATCATTAGGGATTTGATTTAGGTCATACCTGAATGGTCTAGTGGTTTTCCCTACTTTCTTCAATTTAAGTCTGAATTTGGCAATAAGGAGTTCATGATCTGAGCCACAGTTAGCTCCCAGTCTTGTTTTTGCTGACTATATAGAGCTTCTCTATCTTTGGCTGCAAAGAATATAATCACTGATTTTGGTGTTGACCATCTGGTGGTGTCCATGTGTAGAGTCTTCTGTTGTGTTGTTGAAAGAGGCTCTTTCCATGACCAGTGCATTCTCTTGACAAAGCTCTATTAGCCTTTGCCCTGCTTCATTCCGTACTCCAAGGCCAAATTTGCCTGTTACTCCAGGTGTTTCTTGACTTCCTACTTTTGCATTTCAGTCCCCTATAATGAAAAGGATATCTGTTTTGGGTGTTAGTTCAAAGAGGTCTTGTTAGGTCTTCATAGAATCGTTCAACTTCAGCTTCTTCAATATTAAAAAATGAAATCTTGTCATTTGCAACAGTATGGATGGATATAAAAGGTATTATGTTAAATGAAAGTAGTCAGAGAAAGACAAATAGAACTTGATCTCACTTATTGTAGAATCTAAAAAACACATCCAAAACAATCCCATAGATACAGAGAATGAACTAGTGTTTGCTAGAGAGGAGAGAGTGGGAGGATGAGTGAAATTAATGAGGGAGATTAAGAGGTACAAACTTCTGGTTATAAAATAAATAAACTATGGGAATATAATGTACAGTATGGGAATATAGTTAATAATATTGGCATAAGTCTGTATGGTGACAGATGGTAACCAGACTTACCATGGTGATATTTTTGTAGTATATAAAATTATTGAATCACTATGTTGTACACTTGAAATTTTTTAAAAAGGCGGACAGAAAAATAAGTAGAGCTGGGAAATACTATTTTATCTCTGTTTGAGTTAGAAAAAATGGGAAGATATCCAACATAGGACAGTTTTTCTCCTTTGTGGTGGGAACCTCCTGGGTTTGGTTCAGATGAAGATAGAAGTTAATTTGGAGAATAAGATTTAAATGCCATCATTATAAAGAAAATCACTCACTGGAGACTTCCAGTGGTAAGAAATTCAGAGCTGAATGTACACAAGCAGGTTTGGAAGTAATTTTAAAGGCAGTTTTTAAGTTCAGCAGAGAAGAGACTGGAATGTAAGTGCGATTTTAGTGTATAACTTAGATAAACAAACACAGTGTAGATTAGGAAATGACAATTTGAAGCAGACATATTTCTTTTTCATTCATGCTGCAGCAGATAGATATCTTTCAAAGTTCAGTTGTAATTATGTACTATATGGATGGAGATAATAATGAGAGTTGGACTTGGCGGCTTGGACTGCTGCAAGAAAACACCATAGACCAGGTGCTTAAGCAGGACATTTATTCCTCATAGTTCTAAGAGGCTGGATAGTCCCAAGATCATGGTACTGAAGGGCTTGGTTCCTGGTGAGAACTGTCTTTCTGGTTTGCAGACAGCTGCCTTCTCCTATATCCTCACATGGTGGAGTGGAGTAGGAAGAACTCGAGAGAGTTCTGGTCTGTCTTTGTTGTCTTATAAGGACACTAATCCAATCACGTGGGTTGTACTCTCATGACTTCTCTTGAACCTTATTACTTCCCAAAGGCCTTACCTCCAGAATCATCACATTGGGGTTAGGGTTGCAGCATGTGAGTATAATGGGTGGGGGCACATTCAGTCCATAAGGAGGAAGAGTTCTAGTGATCTATTGCTGTGTAACAACTCTCCTCAAAACTTGCCGGTTTAAAACAACACAGTTTTATTAAATTTCAGGATTTTATGGGTCAGGAATTTGATTAGGGTTCAAATGGATAATTCTGCTCTGCATGGGGTTGTCTGGGCTCATTCAGCCAGTGGCTGGTATGGTCTGAGTGTGTCCAAGACATCTTCATTCATGTGCCTGGTGCTTCAGTGGGGGGTGACTAGAAGGTGGGGCTTGGGGACCCCCTTCCTCTGCATGTGCTTTCAGGGCCTTTCCACATGGCTTTCCCAGCAGAATGTTTGGACTTCTTACATAGGTTCCAAGTACAAGTGGAACCATTTACCAGATAAACTGTACAAAAACATTGGATTGATAAGTTTTGGACATGTTGAATTGGGATGACTATGAGCTGTTGAGACAGAGAGGTTTGCAGTATAATTGAAAATGTGGATCTGAATCTTAGGCTCTAAAATGAAATGGATCTAAAATAAAAAAAAAATTTAGGTCACAGATGGAGATTTTGGGAGTCAATGAGCTCCTCACTACTTTAAAGCCCCGAAGAATAGATTGCAGTGCTGAGGGAGAGAGAATAAGTTGAGAGGAGAATCTGAAAGCTAAATAAATGTCCATATTTTAAAGGATGGCCCAGAAGGAGAAACCTGCAGTGAAGACTGACCAGGAACATACAGAGAAGAAAGAATAGAATGAGGGGGGAGAGAGAGAGAGACATTTTAGAAGCATGGGTAGTTAACAGAATTCATAAAAAGGAATGAACTGCAATCTCCGATATCAAGAAGAAGGAAGATTAGAGGACATTATTGCTCAAGTGCTAAGAGATTTAACACCAGGAAGACTGGGTCAAATCCTGTCCCTGCCATCTGCTGTTTGTATGACTTTGACCTTAGCCTGTGCCTCAGTTTTTTTATCTGTGAAATGGGGCTACTAAAAGCAACTGTGCCATAGGGTTGTTGTTTAAGTGCATTTTTCCATGTTATCAACATATATAGCTGATCTTTTTACTATTCCATGCTTTAAAGAGTTTGAAAAGATCCAAAAAAAAAAAAAAAAAAAACCAATAAAGAGTTTGAAAAGATCCATGAGTCTGGCAACTAGGAGAACTTTGAACTTTAGAAAAGTTTGGTGATAGCATTGTTAAATTTATATGACATGACAGCAAATGTTCCACCGTATGTAACTGGGTACTGATAATGGTAAAATCCATTGTAACAAACATGAAAGACGCCCATAATTTCCTTTATGATTGCATTTTGGTATTTTAATGTACTTTAAAATGCACATCAATAAACTTTTTTTTTTTTTTTTACAAACTCTATTGTATTTTCAGACCACTATTAGTTTTTTCTTGCACACTATGGATCTCTTGGATGTAGAAAAGGGGTTGGTACACAAGGGTCAGGATGACGCTCATCTGTTTTTGTAAATGAAGTTTCTTTGGAATGCAGCTGCTTCTGTTCATTTCTGTATTGTCTGTGGCTGCTTTATGTTCCAATGGCAGAGTTGGAGTCCTGACAGAGACCATATGGATCAGAAAGCTTAAAATAATGACAATCTGGTTCTTTATGTAAAAAAGGTGCTTTTGCTCTCCTGTTTTCTACAGTGTTTCTTCTCCTGGCAGTTGCTTCTGTTTTGCTCATCCCTAGGAACCTAGAAAGCAAAAGCAGTGATGGCTGAAGGAGTGGAAAAACACTATTCCAAAGCCATGGATTGACTTACAAAAGGACAATACCTTTTGAGTATACCTGATCTACAGATATTTTTGTTGCTGTAGATTTTATTGAAACTGGAGTGGAAGTCATTGTTACCAGGAGTGAAATGACTAAGGCCTAGGCTAACTTTCTTATCCAGGACACTGTTAAGGCTGCCTTCATTTTGATGGCATTCTTTTTTTCCCCAGCGAAGGGCTTAGAACTGGCATAAATTGGCTAGCTAATGCAGGGACTGAGTTACTCTGGGGCTTTGTCCAGGTGGGATGTGAGAATCAGGCCATCTTTTCAGAGCAGATTTGGAATTTTGTTACTATTGAGGAGAAAAACAATCTCCTGTTTGGGAAGGTCTATTCATTATTGTTTAAAGCCCCATTGGTTCTTTAACACATTTCTCTAGTCTACAGATTACTTTGGTGCAGAGAACCAAGGGTTTTGAGAAAGATAACAGAGAGGTGTGTAGTTTATTCTGTAATCATAGGCTGGGTCAGTTTCAACAGAAGCCCAGCTTTGAAGATAGCTAACTTTTTTTTTTTGATAGCTAACTTTTATATTGTTTACTTTTGGTAGCTTTTTAAAAAAATCTACCAATTTGAAAATCAGTCTACTCAGTCATAAATCACCAACTCATTCCTGCCATCTTTTTCTCCATATTTGGCAGAATTAGAAAGTATGAAAGAAATGTACCATTTCTATGATGAGAAAGAGAAAAATGATCTCTTAAAGCTAAATGCAGCAGCAAAATTAAAAAGAAAGAAATATTTGTTGACAACTTTCTCATCTGCTTCAATTCATAGTATATGGAATGTGAGAGCTAAAGGAATCTTAGAGGTTCTGAAATCTGCTACCCCCAACCCAGAAGATAAGAAATGGCTTGAAATGTGGTCAGATTTTCAATACTGAAAACAGTGCTAGATTGGGACCCTTCACAGGGAACTTGCAGGTTACTAGGGCTCAAGCCTAAGGTGAAAGGAATAAAAGAATTTGAGAATTCTTCTTGAATAGAAGAATTTCAAATATCATGGAGGGCAGTTTTGGGTGGAGACTTAGGGAGGCTGTCTTAGGTTCAGTTCCTAGAAAGCAAATCCTGAGATAAAAATTCCAGTTTTATTAGGAAATGTTCCCAGAAGGAGACTTGTAGGGGAGTAGGGGATTGGGACATTAAGAGAAGGAGGGTGTGCCAGGGTATGATGTTAGGCAGTCAGAGAGAGAGTAAGTTGGGCTCAGTTCCACAGAGGAGTTCAGGAAGAGTGTAGGTCATGCCTTTGAGTTGTCCTGGCCAAGGGAGGAGGGAGTATTTATCCTCCCACATCTGTCCATGAGTTGTTGTTGTTCAGTCACTCAGTTGTGTCTGACTCTTTGTGACCCCATGAACGGCAGCATGCCAGGCTTCCCTGTCCTTCCCTATCTCCTGGAGTTTGCTCAGACTCATGTCCATTGAGTCAGTGATGCCATCCAACCATCTCATCCTCTGTTGTCCCCTTCTCCTCCTGCCTTCAATCTTTCCCAGCATCAGGGTCTTTTCCAATGAGTCAGCTCTTTGCATCACGTGGCCAAAGCATTGGAGCTTCAGCATCAGTCCTTCCAATGAATATTCAGGGTTGATTTCCTTTAGGATGGACTGGTTTGATCTCCTTGCAGTCCAAGGGACTCTCAAGAGTCTTCTCCAGAACCACAGTTCAAAAGCATCCATTATTAGTTATGAGCTGACTTGCTGTAGGATGGTGGAGGTGGGGGTGTGTGGGATATTCATTCTTCACCCTGCAATGGATTCCAGTAACCTGAGCACAGCCTTCTTTAAAAAAAAAAAAAAAAGTTAACTGTTGTATAACTAAAGGGAAAGGGAACCTGGGCTGAGCCTTCAGACACTCTTCCTGCAGACATCTTCCTAATACCTTCAAATTATGCTAAGGATGCCTCCTCTGGTTCATCTTTCTGTCAAAGCTCAATAAGTAGAATCAATGATTGGGTATTACCTTCCTTAGTCTTTGAAATTTTTATTCTAAATAAGATTCGAGGAAATGAAGGTTTCAGCCACAAATTCAGATATTTGGTTGGCAGATTTCTGTTGCTTCCTCTCTCTAGGAATATCAGTTTTCAGCAAGGAAACAGACTTTAAAAGATCACATATATTCCAAGTAGCAATTGAAGGGAAAATAGCAATGTGATAAATGTTCTAAGCCTTACATCTAATTGCCAAGCACACCACAACATGGTTGTTATTTTCTCATGGGCGTGCAATCCATCTGTACATGCAGTCTCAGCAGGAGGTGTTGGTATGGTACAGACTATTTCATTGTCCAACTCCTACCTCTAAAAGGAAGAATGAAAAAATGAAGACGAATTATCTGTTCATGTAGTGCAGAAGGCAGGTGGGGTGGGGAGGGAGAGAAGAGAGTGACAAATATGGTCTCACCGAGAGGGCCCATGTCACCAACTTAAGAATCTCTCTCAGTGAACGGGAGGAAGATCGGAGGGAACAGCTGGTGTTTATTCAGCCTTCACTATGATCCAAGCTCTGTTCTTAGAACTTCTAAGTGAATTAACCCACTTAAACCTCATATGATGCTATAACTGAGGAAACAGAGGAACTTGATGGAGGTCACACCGCTCACTAGTAAGTGGCAGAGCTGGCTCCTGAATCCAGGCCTGTTGGCTCCTGAGTCAACCCTGGGTGCCTGGCTAGATTTGGCATTGGCCTGTTATGTATGAGATTCTTCCTCTTGAGTCTAAACTACATGAAATCCACTTTTATTCTCTGGATGATGTTGTTCGGTTGTTCAGTCTTGTCTGACTCTTTGCAACCCTATGGACTGTAGCCCACCAGGTTCCTTTGTGCATGGGATTCTCCAGGCGAGAATACTGGGGAGGGTTGCCATTCCCTTCTCCAGGGGATCTTCCCAACCCAGGAATCAAACCCATGTCTCCAGCAAGTCTCCTGCATTGCAGGCGGATTCTTTACTGTGAGCCATTTTCTGGATAGAGTTTAGCTACTTCTTTTCAACTGATTTTTAAATAGTCATGTACTGCACAAATGCATGTGAAAATTTAAGTTAAAGCATCACAGATAAAATGGAAGTCATGGTTTAATGGTTTTCTTTGACTAACAACCCTAAATTCCTGTTCTCTCCCTGTAACCCACCTCACTGGATCAGTTTAGTATCATTTCAGATGTTTAAAAATGCATTTAGATGCTTGTTAAGTCTTCTTTGAAAATATACGGTACTGTTTTGTACTTTTTACTTTAAAAAGAAAACACATTAATCGTATGATATCATAGTTCATCTGCTGCTGTTGCTAAGTCGCTTCAGTCGTGTCCAACTCTGTGCAACCCCATAGACAGCAGCCCACCAGGCTCCCCTGTCCCTGGGATTCTCCAGGCAAGAACACTGGAATGGGTTGCCATTTCCTTCTCCAATGCAAGAAAGTGAAAAGTGAAAGTGAAGTCTCTCAGCCGTGTCCGACTCTTAACAACCCCATGGACTGCAGCCTACCAGGCTCCTCCATCCATGGGATTTTCCAGGCAAGAGTACAGGAGTGGGGTGCCATTGGCTTCTCTGACCATAGTTCAGAGGTTCTCGAATCATCTTGGTTTATGGCTCTTTCAGTATCTCAGTAATTATTTCATGGTGCTCTAGGTCAAAAGAATATTTAACAGTTCCATCTACTGAGAATTAGATCCAAATAAGTTAATAAGTATTTATGTCCTAACATAGCCATAAATCAAATCCCTTATGACTATACAGTGGAAGTGAGAAATAGATTTAAGGGATTAGATCTGATAGACAGAGAGCCTGATGAACTATGGATGGAGGTTCATGACATTGTACAGGAGACAGGGACCAAGACCATCCCAATGGAAAAGAACTGCAAAAAAGCAAAATGGTTGTCTGAGGAGGCCTTACAAATAGCTGTGAAAAGAAGAGAAGTGAAAAGCAAAGGAGAAAAGGAAAGATATACCCATTTGAATGCAGAGTTCCAAAGAGTAGCAAGGAGAGATAAGAAAGCCTTCCTCAGTGATCAGTGCAAAGAAATAGAGGAAAACAACAGAATGGGAAAGACTAGAGATTTCTGCAAGAAAATTAGAGATACCAAGGGAACATTTCACGCAAAGATGGGTTCGATAAAGGACAGAAATGGTATGGACCTAAGAGAAGCAGAAGATATTAAGAAAAGGTGGCAAGAATACACAGAAGAACTGTACAAAACAGATCTTCATGACCCAGATAATCACGATGGTGTGATCACTCACCTAGAGCCAGACATCCTGGAATGCGAAGTCAAGGGGGCCTTAGAAAGCATCACTATGAACAAAGCTAGTGGAGGTGATGGAATTCCAGTTGAGCTATTTCACATCCTGAAAGATGATGCTGTGAAACTGCTGCACTCAATATGCCAGCAAATTTGGAAAATTCAGCAGTGGCCACAGGACTGGGAAAGGTCAGTTTTCCAATGCCTAGGAAAGGCAATCCCAAAGAATGCTCAAACTACCGCACAATTGCATTCATCTCACATGTTAGTAAAGTAATGTTCAAAATTCTCCAAGCCAGGTTTCAGCAATACGTGAACCCTGAACTTCCAGATGTTCAAGCTGGTTTTAGAAAAGGCAGAGGAACCAGAGATCAAATTGCCAACATCCACTGGATCATTGAGAAAGCAAGAGAGTTCCAGAAAAACATCTATTTCTGCTTTATTGACTATGCCAAAGCCTTTAATTGTGTGGATCACAATAAACTGTGGAAAATTCTTAAAGAGATGGGAGTACCAGACCACCTGACCTGTCTCTTGAGAAACCTGTATGCAGGTCAGGAAGCAACAGTTAGAACTGAACATGGAACAACAGACTGGTTCCAAATAGGAAAAGGAGTATGTCAAGGCTGTATATTGTCACCCTGCTTATTTAACTTATATGCAGAGTACATCATGAGAAACGCTGGGCTGGAAGAAGCACAAGCTGGAATCAAGATTGCTGGGAGAAATATCAATAACCTCAGATATGCAGATGACACCAACCCTTATGGCAGGAAAGGTGAAGAAGAAATTAAAGAGCCTCTTTGAAAAAGTGAAAGAGGAGAGTGAAAAAGTTGGCTTAAAACTCAACATTCAGAAAACCTAAGATCATGGCATCTGGTGCCCATCACTTCATGGGAAATAGATGGGAACAGTGGAAACAGTGGCTGACTTTACTTTGGGGTGGCTCCAAAATCACTGCAGATGGTGACTACAAGCCATGAAATTAAAAGATGCTTACCTCCTTGGAAGGAAAGTTATGATCAACCTAGATAGCATATTAAAAAGCAGAGACATTACTTTGCCAATGAAGGTCTGTCTGTCAAGGTATGGTTTTTCCAGTGGTCATGTATGGATGTGAGAGTTGGACTGTGAGGAAAGCTGAGCACCCAAAATTGATGCTTTTGAACTGTGGTGTTGGAGAAGACTCTTGAGAGTCCCTTGGACTGCAAGGAGATCCAACCAGTCCATCCTAAAAGAGATCAGTCCTGTATGTTCATTGGAAGTACTGATGTTGAAGCTGAAACTCTAATACTTTGGCCACCTCATGTGAAGAGTTGGCTCATTGGAAAAGACCCTGATGCTGGGAGGGATTGGGGGCAGGAGGAGAAGGGGACGACAGAGGATGAGATGGCTGGATGGCATCACTGACTCAATGGACATGAGTTTGAGTAAACTCTGGGAGTTTGTGATGGACAGGGAGGCCTGGCGTGCTGCGAATCATGGGGTCGCAGAGTCGGACATGACTGAGCGATTGAACTGAACTGAACTGAACTGAACACAGCCATTATGGCCTTAGTAGCAATTCAAAACATTACACACGTGAAAACAGTATCCAGTTCATTCTTAACCATAATTACCTACTAACCAGCAGTGTGTGCCTGTTGGACACTTCATGGCTCTCAAACCCTGGGATCAGATCAGACACTGCCACACTCGTTGCCTGTTCCTTACCAACTTCCTAATTTGCACAGGACTTTTTTTTTGTTTGTTTGTTTCTTTTTTAAATCACAGCAACCACGGGAAACCCAACTTTGGAAAAAGTATGACATTAAAACCAATTTAGTGTGTGCTAATATTGGGACTGGGTATTCCCTCATAGCTCAGTCGGGAAAGAATCTGCCTGCAATGCGGGAGATTCCTGGGTTCGATTCCTGGCTTGGGAAGATCCCCTGGAGAAGGAAATGGCAAGCCACTCCAGTATTCTTGCCTGGAAAACTCCATGGACAGTGGAACCTGGTGGTTACAATCCATGGGGTCGCAAGAGAGGACACAACTTAGTGACTAAACCACCAGTATTGGGACTGTGGACCTCCTTGAGCTCAGGGTTTGCACAGAATCCAGCAGATGTCTACTGTGGCTGTGCTTCCCTGTGCACAATTTGGGAACTAACTGTGGTCATGGTTATAAATTTTGCAGTTCACTTTTTTCATCCTATGCTTTGCCTTGGGGATTCAACCATGTTGCACATAAAGATCTACTTCCTAGTAAAGACTGCCGCAGAATCTCCCAGGTTTTATTTACCCGTTTTCCCGATTATGGCCATTAATGTTATTTCTAATATTTTGTAATTTTATATAATATTGCAATGAAAATCCTTGTTTCGTTCCTCTTCATTCACATGGCCAAATTAGAGTAAAGGAATCGCTAGGCCATAGGCCAGTTAGGTTTCTAAATTTTAGTGAAAGTGTTAGTCACTCAGTTGTATCTGACTCTGTGATCCCATGGACTGTAGCCCGGCAGGATCCTCTGTCCCTGGAATTCTCCAGGCAAGAATACTAGAGTGGGGGGCCATTCCCTTCTCCAGGGGATCTTCCCGATCCAGGAATCAAACCCAGGTCTCCTGATCTAGGGGTGGAACCCAGGCAGATTCTTCATCATGAGTCATCAGGGAAACCTTTAAACTTCAGTGCATACCAATAAACTGAGCATCACCCTCTTTGAAGAAATGATTCCCTAAAATTCCTTAAAGCATGATTACTTTTGACTTATTTTTCTTAGAACCCTATACCTTATGACTATCCCATTGGGGAAGAATAGTTGTTTTGGAAATGTATGTAGTAGTTACATTTTAGACAAAGGTAATTGAGAAACAAGGGTAGGATATGAGTAGGCTGAGAGGAAGAGGAAGATAGGAGCTGATCAGAAACTGCCGGGTATATTTTGTAGGACAATGAGAAGGCCAGATCATTTATAGTAAATAATTTATGTGGAGCACAGATGGAAAATACCTCACAGGCATGCCTTAAATGTTTCCTCCCCTTCCATGGGAGACATAGCCAATCCATCATGAATGGCTGCTGCTGCTGCTGCTAAGTCGCTTCAGTCGTGTCCGACTCAGTGCGATCCCATAGACGGCAGCCCACGAGGCTCCCCCGTCCCTGGGATTCTCCAGGCAAGAACACTGGAGTGGGTTGCCATTTCCTTCTCTGATGCATGAAAGGGAAAAGTGAAAGTGAAGACACTCAGTCGTGTCTGACTCTTAGCGACCCCATGGGCTGCAACCTACCAGGCTGCTCCATCCATGGGATTTTCCAGGCAAGAGTATTGGAATGGGGTGCCATTGCCTTCTCCGATCATGAATGGCAGACATAACCAATCCGTCATGACACTCATTCTCCCTAAACCTTCACCCAATCTTGAGTTCTCCTCACAACCCTGGGAGATTACCACCAGCTAATTAATGTGAGCACACAAAATGAAATTTGCCTGTCATCCCTGGAGGCAGCAAGAAAGTGGGAAGATAGGTTGAAATTAGGCAGAGAAGGGCTGAGGAGTTTAAAAAATGCCAAGCAAGGAGAATTTGGATAATTTATTTACATTTCAGACTCTGTTGGCAAAATGACTGGCTATCCTCCTCTGTGAAACAATAGCAGTAGGTATTGATCTTAGGCAGCTATTATTTGTTTTCATGCCTTAGTTCTAAATTATGCTATGTATTTATTCTAGAAAAATAATTAAATCACCAGAGGCCCCTTTTATTATTCTTTTCATGTGTCCCATATATTGAAAAATGTGGTCTCCCAATTAAACTGTACTTATTAAATAACAATGACATTACCAGCAAACAAGCATTCACTGAATATTTTTCACATGACAGGCACTGTTTAAGCAACTTACGTTTATTAATTTTTAAAATCTTCACAACAACCTTACAAGGTAGGTACAATTACTGTTCTCATTTTATAGTTGTAAAATAGAGACAGAAAGTAAACATGTTGTAGCTAGTAAGTGGTATAATCAGTGCCTTTCTCATTGTTCAATTTTAACTGTGTAAAGTCCAAGCATAATTTCTGATTATAGGAGATAACCAAGAGTACAGTGGTGGTTTCCAAGGGCTGGGAAAAAGGGGGAAATCAAAGTTTCTGTTCAATAGGTATAGAGTTTAAATTTTACAAGATGAAAAGAGTTCTAGAGATGGATGGTGGTGATGGTAACACACCATTATAAATGTGTTTAATACGGCAAACCATACACTTAAAAATTGTTCAGTTCAGTTCAGTCGCTCAGTCGTGTCTGACTCTTTGTGACCCCATGAATCGCAGCACGCCAGGCCTCCCTGTCCATCACCAACTCCCGGAGTTTACTCAAACTCATGTCCATCGAGTCGATGCCATCCAGCCATCTCATCCTCTGTCATCCCCTTCTCCTCCTGCCCCCAATCCCTCCCAGCATCAGGGTCTTTTCCAATGAGTCAACTCTTTGCATGAGGTGGTCAAAGTATTGGAGTTTCAGCTTCAGCATCCAGTACTTCCAATGAACAACCAGGACTGATTTCGTTCAGGATGGACTGGTTGGATCTCCTTGCAGTCCAAGGGACTCTCAATAGTCTTCTGCAACACCATAGTTCAAAAGCATCAATTTTTCAGCACTCAGCTTTCCTCACAGTCTAACTCTCACATCCATACATGACCACTGGAAAAACCATAACCTTGACCAGGTGGACCTTTGTTGGCAAAGTAATGTCTCTGCTTTTTAATATGCTATCTAGGTTGGTCATAACTTTCCTTCCAAGGAGTACGTGGCTTTTAATTTCATGGCTGCAGTCACCATCTGCAGTGATTTGGGAGCCCAAAAACATAAAGTCTGACACTGTTTCCACTGTTTCCCCATCTATCTCCCATGAAGTGATGGGCCCAGATGCCATGATCTTAGTTTTCTGAATGTTGAGCTTTAAGCCAACTTTTTCACTCTCCTCTTTCACTTTCATCAAGAGGCTTTTTAGTTCCTCTTCACTTTCTGCCATAAGGGTGGCTAGGATGGTGAATTTTATGTTAGGATAGTGAATTTTATGTATGCATGCATGCGGATTTGGTTCAGTCTTGACTGACTCTTTGATACCCTATGGACTGTAGCCCACCAGGCCCCTTTGTTGGGATTCTCCAGGAAAGAATACTGGAGTGGATTGCTACACCCTCCTCCAGGGGGACCGTCCCGATCCAGGGATCGAACCCATATCTCTTATGTCTCCTGCACTGGCAGGCATATTCTTTACCACTAGTACCACCTGGGAAGGCCCATGTTATGTATCAGTTCAGTTCAGTCGCTCAGTCATGTCTGACTCTTTACGACCCCATGGCTGCAGCATGCCAGGCTTCCCTGCCCATCACCAACTCCCGGAGTTTACTCAGACTCATGTCCATCGAGTCAATGATGCTATCCAACCATCTCATCCTCTGTCATCCCCTTCTCCTCCTGCCTTCAATCTTTCACAGCATTAGGGTTTTTTCCAATGAGTCAACTCTTCACATGAGGTGGCCAAAGTATTGGAGTTTCAGCTTCAACATCAGTCTCTCACTGTTTCCATTGTTTCCTCATCTATTTGCCATGAAGTGATGGGACCAGATGTTATGTATATTTTACCACAAAAAAAATCAGGGAAAAAGGAGATAATCAGGGTTCCCAATATGCGTTGGTGGAATTCTGGCCAGAAACAAAGAAATTTGCTATATTAGTTTGATTGTGCAACAGGTCAGGGATAAATGCACGGTTTTCTGGCAGAGTCTTCATTTAGAAGAATTAGATTTAAATAGCCAGGAGACCCCGTTTTTCTTTAAAGAGTGCAAAGATCTGAAACCCTAGACTGGAATCTGCTGACTGGACACTCAATTCTCTAGTTCCTAGGAAGGTAGGGAGTATTCAGTGAGGAGAATAATAACATTTTAGAGTGAACTGGCCGGCGGGGAAGCCACAAGCCCAAGGTTAAGGGCCTCTGCACTAGAATTGCACTGAAAGCTGGTGTCACGATTTCTTCACTTTGCCATTTCTTTGGCAAGTTCTTTAACCATCCCAGGCCCCAGATTTCTTGTCGGTAAATGGGGTGGTAGTGATGGCTCATGGCAACTGTGGCACTTAGTGAACCCTCAACAATACTAGCTCCTAATTCAACTTCATGGCTATGTATTTACATCAAACAATAGGGATAATACAGAATCCTGAGGCTTACTAGATCCTGCAGTGAGATAAACTGAGGTGTAAGTGCTTGACTGATGGTAAGTTTCCTCCTCTTCTCTTGTCTCCAGTATCTAGCAGAGCGAGGGTACCCCGTTAGTGAGGACTCCCCACCATCTTGATGGATACTCAGTGGCACCCCTCTTCCCATCTGTCTATCTAAACTTCTGGTGTATAAAGTGATGCTTCCTGATATTCCTTAAGCAGCTTCAAGGGCATCATGTTTTGTAACATTAGAGGCTGCCCTGGTCTTGGCATGTCAAAGTGACCTTCACTCATGGTATGGAGAGAGCTGGTTGCTGGGGCCAGCATTGTGTCTGCTTCAAATACTTATCGGTAACATGATTCTGAGCTATTCAGGATTTGGGGCTTCTTTGTTTTGTGTTGCAGCTGATTTTTCTTCTTGATGACCTCAGGCCTCTGAAATAAGATGTTTAAAATAATTTGTTCCTCCCTACTGTGAAGGAAGAATTGCCTCTGTGTGTGACAGGGCTAATGGTGGCTTGCCCCACTGTTAACTTGAAAGGATGGTGCCGGACTATGACTCTTAGAGGTCACAATGTCAAAGTCTTTAGTCAGCTGTGGCTTGCCCAGAGCGATGGAGCTCAAAGAATCACCTAGGAGCCAACTAGAGCCCCTGGAACATCCCATTTAAGTGCATATTTTCTCCCTTGTCCTTCTCTCCTAGCAAATGTATGACTCAAATACTACTCAGAAAGTATTAATTCTCTGTAATTTATACCCTTGCCTGTGATATTATTACTGCCCAATTGCTCATGTTGATCTTCAGAGGGTGGAACCCCAAGGAATATCTATGGGGAACCGAGGCTGTACTTTGGAAAAAGAATATCTTTATTAAGTTCCTTTTATTAAGTATGCATCACATGATCCAGCCATTTGACCCACAATCTCTGCTTTTTTTCTCCCCAGCACTGGCTTGAACCTAACAAGTCCATCTCCA
The DNA here is from genome assembly GCF_019320065.1 of Cervus canadensis. Taxonomy (NCBI): domain Eukaryota; kingdom Metazoa; phylum Chordata; class Mammalia; order Artiodactyla; family Cervidae; genus Cervus; species Cervus canadensis. Next base: position 10,181,407 of record NC_057415.1, on the reverse strand, counting down.
AGCAAATGAAATGTAAGTGTCAATCTGTGGGTTCACTTTTGCTATGAAATGTCCAATGATAGATTCTGTTTCTTTACAAAGTTTCTCCTGCCAGGAAAGAAATGGATGAGTTGAAGATCTGGGGGTGGGGGGCTTCTCCCTCCCCATGAGCACGGTGTAACTTCTCCTGTCTTGTTTGCTGGCCTTGGTGCTCCCCATGGTCACTATTCCTAGAGGCCTGTGTCTCTCCCACTCCCCACCATCTTACCCTCATGGTTCATGTTCAAACAGGGGCACAGGTGCCTAGTTCCCCTTTGATTGTGGGGTTTGCTAGTAAATGGTTCTGGGTGGAAAGTCAGTGTTGTGGGGGGATGGTAAGAGAGGCAGGTGTATTTTGAAATTAAAATCTTGCTGATAACTTTACTGAAGATTGTAGCATTCTTGTCCACCCCTCAAGCTCCCCAGTATACTTTCCTGAGTAATGTTTTCAGGCTCTGGTGTTGTGAACTGCCTCCCCACCTCCCCCGATGAGCTCTTGGAAAAGTTGGCTTGGGAAACATCTCTGTAGTACACAGAATGTCTGGTCATCCACTTGGGGACATTGTGAATAGGGTATTGACTGATGGCCCTGGGTGGCATGATGTTTTGTCCTGGTCACCTGTGCCAGGCTGTAGTCAACCTGCTTTTATTTATGGTTTAGAGGAGAACTTCTGAAATGCACCTCAGAAATTCATTGCCTGCCCTGGAGTCCATTTATCCCTTCATGTCAGCTTTCCCAGGGCTCTAAAATGTGGGTGATAAATCAATTTCTCATCAGAGATCAGGTTAGCACGTATTAGGTCACTAGTCATCATTCAAGGGGGTCTTTTGTAAATATGAAGAAATTATTTGAGGCAAGGTTTTTAAGAGAAGGAAGAACTGAATTGGGATGGCAAATTAGTAACCAACATATCTATTCCTTAGCTCTTTCCTTTTACCCTCCTGCCCTCTCCCTTTTCTGTCCTCACTCAGACCTCTGTCTGTCTGTCCCTTCCCTTTCTTCTCCTGTCTCTCAAGAATAGACTCTGTCTGGCCAGTGCAGGACTCTCAGCCAGCCGGGTTGTTCAGGCTAGCACCCAGAGCTGCTGTGGGCGAATGATGCCGCCGAGAGAGGGCAAGAAAGATGTGTGAGGTGCAGGCAGGGGGCAGCACGCGTGGGAAGTTCAGAAAAGTCAGCCCCTTGAGGTGAGGCTGGAATAGAGCTGGGACAAACATCCAAGATTAAGTAGCAGGACACAGGTACCAGGGAGCTCTGTAAGGAATGACATGCAGGCTAATGAGAATAAATTAATTTATCTCAGAAAAAATGAGCTGATCCTTGGCTTTTATCCCTTAGCTACTTTATCCCTTAAAGTTTTAATATTGATTTTTATAATATTTTAAAATATTTAGGCAAATTTCCAGTAAAGTCATTTTTAGTAAATGGTTCTTTGACTTTGGTTCTTTTTTTTTTTATAATTTGAAGTTTTTATTTATTTATTTATTTTCATTTATTTTTATTATTTGGAGGCTAATTACTTTACAATATTGCAGTGGTTTTTGCCATACATTGACATGAATCAGCCATGGATTTACATGTGTTCCCCATCCTGAACCCCTCTCCCACCTCCCTCCCCATCTCATCCCTCTGGGTCATCCCAGTGCACCAGCCCCGAGCACTTGTCTCAATCATGCATCCAACCTGGACTTAAACGTCATGAAATAGTTTCCTTAAGCCACACACATTTTTAAAATACAACATCTATAAAGTGAGATGTATTTCAATACTTAATAGAAGAGAAAATTTAAAATTTGTGAAGATTTTTCTGTTTAAGAGCTTTGTATCTGCAATTAGCAAATCTGAACAACCAACTCAGAATATATAATGTTTTGTAAAAATAGTTTCAAGATTGACATATTACTAGTGGCTAGTTTTAATCTAATGACAAATAGAATCTGAATCTGGAAAAATAACTGTGTAAAATTCAGTTTCTAACCAGACATGGTGACTCACTGATTCTAGGAACTAGCAAGGTTCTTACCTGAAGGGTAAGGGTCTTACCTGTTACCTGGTCCTCTGTTGTATTGTTAAGGACATTAGAGAACAAAAAATTATGTAATTTTTCTCAAGATCACAAGGCTAGTTTTGTGGTTGTTAATGATGTCTTTAGGTATCAAGAATTTCTTGTTTTCTTATACATATGTCCTAGAAACATTCACTATAATGTAAATTAGGAAAAAATTTAAACTAAAGCATATAGACTGTTAACCCAGAAAAATTGGGTCCAACCAATCCATGGAACTCATCCATGAATTTATCAACAGATCTGGTTGCAGAACCCCAGGCAGCTTCCCTTTGGTTGTTGTTCAGTCGTTGAGTTGTGTTCAACTTTTGCAACCTCATGGACTGCAGCACACCAGGCTTCTCTGTCCTTCACTATTCCTAGAGTGTGCTCAGATTCATGTCCATTGAGTCAGTGATGCTATCTAACCATCTCATCCTCTGCCTCCCTCTTTTCCTTTTGCCGTCAATCTTTCCCAGTACAAGGGTCTATTCCAGTGAGTCAGCTCTTTGCATCAGATGGCCAAAGTATTGGAGCTTCAGCTTCAGCATCAGTCCTTTCAGACTATTCAGGCTTGATTTCTTTTAGGATTGACTGATTTGGTCTTACTTTGGTTGTGGATATGCAGTTTATATTCTGACTGCCTTTGAGGAGGCAGTAAGAGAGTAATTCCTTGGACGAAGAATTTACTCCATCCCCATCTCACTCATCGGTGATAACCAGCTTTCCAGTCCTTTGCCCTGACCTCATTAAGATCCCTTAGACTATGTGGATTACCAGGGTAGGCAGAGGACCAGCTCTTCTGATGAATAAACTTTCTACAAAATTGTTATTATATCTTACTAGTATTTTTAAAAGTAGTTTTTTTGATAGTATCATGCATGTGGTTTTTCTAGCAGTTCAGAAGAGTTTAAACTATTTCCTTTCTTTTCTCCCTTATATCTCCATGCTTACTCCAAAGAGATAACTATTACTAACAATATTTATATATCCTTCTGGGAATTTTTCTTTACATATAAGTTCTCTCAACTTATATAAGACCTTTTGTAAACAAAAATGAGATCAGTCTCTATATGTGACTCTTTACCTTGTCATTTTCTTAATAATTTTGTAGTTTTTAAATCAAAATGAGTGATTGATGATTAGCTTCATTTTAAAAATGGTTTTTGGGAATTCCTTAGTGGTCCAGTAGTTAGGACTCTGAGCTTCCAATGCAGGGAAGCTGGGTTCCATCCCTGGTCAGGGAGCTAAGATCCTGCATGCTGTGTGGAGGAGGTAAAAAATAAATAAACAAAAATTTAAAAATGGTTTTCTGATATTTAATTGTATACATCTATGTGATTTACTTATTAATGAACATCAACATTGTTTATATTCTTTTCCTATTATAAATTATGCTGTAGTAAACATGCTTATATGTATATTCTTGCATATTGTCCATCTATACTAGAATTTCCTAAAAATAGAATTGTTGGATCAAAAAGAATATACATTTAATCTTTCCTTAGAGATAAATACCCATCCAAAGAGCTTATAGTAATTTACTCCTCTAAGGTTATATGCGAGTTCTTATTTCCCCCAAATCTTGTTAAAAATAAGTATCATCAAACTTACTTTAATGGTGACCTCATATCTATTAGGAAAGTGAAATACTTAATTAAAAAAACTGGAAAGTTATTAATTATAAATTTTAAAATTGAGAAACTTCTTAAACTAGTCTTATTTTTCCTCTGAACTTAGGAGTTACTTTAAATTTGTTTTTTTAAAGGAATACATGGTAAAATGGGCTTCGTTTTGTTCTATGGTGCTGTGAATTTTTAACACACAGATTTGTGCAACCATCTCCACAGTCAGGATACAGAGCACATCTCTCCAAAAACATTACTTGTGTGGTCCCTTTGTAGTTACTCTCCACTCCCCGAATAACTAACAACCACTGATCTATTCTCTGTCAATATAGTTTTTATCTTTTGAGAATGTCACATACAGTCATACAGTTTGTAATCTTTTGAAACTGGCTACTTTAACTCAGCATTAATAACTCAAATTCATCCAAGTTTCTATATTTACCAATACATGATACAGATCTCTGCAAGGAGATCCAACCCATCCATCCTAAAGGAGATCAGTCCTGGGTGTTCATTGGAAGGACTGATGTTGAAGCTGAAACTCCAATACTTTGGCCACCTGATTCGAAGAGCTGACTCACTGGAAAAGACCCTGATGCTGGGAAAGATTGAGGGCAGGAGGAGAAGGGGATGACAGAGGATGAGATGGTTGGATGGCATCACCGACTCGATGGACATGGGTTTGGGTGGACTCCGGGAGCTGGTGATGGACAGGGAGGCCTGGTGTGCTGCGGTTCATGGGGTTGCAAAGAGTCGGACATGACTGAGAGACTGAACTGAATTGAACTGATACAGAAAAATAGAGAATAGTTGGTCTTTGAAAAGATCAAGAAAAATTGATGAACCTCTAGTAAGACTCATGTAGTAAAAAAGAAGACACAAACTACCAATATCAGGAACAAAACAGGAGATGTCACTACAGACCCCACAGAACAACTCTAGGTGTGTAAGTTTGACCAGTTCCTCAAAACCCACAAATTACCAAAGCTCACCCAATATGAAATACAAAATGTGAGTAGTTTTATAATTAAAGATACTAGATTTAAAACCTTCCTGAAAGAAAATCTCCTTCCCACTTGCTGCTATTTTTGTTGCTGCTGGAACCCCTTTTCTTGCTCTTCAGGCCTTAACTAGGGGCTTCTAAGTCTGTGCTGATATCCAGGTATCTCTGAGTTCTTTCCAGAGGACACAGAAGAGAATATGTGATGATCTCAACACTGGTTCCCTGATCCTTTTAATTCTTGTCTTTGTTTCCAATATTCCTGGTATTGTTTACTTTCCAGAGACCTCAAATAGCTGCTGCACTGTATTCTGTCCAGGTTTTACAGCTGCATTCAATACAAGAAACAGGATGGGGTGTAATTAGTCCATACTGCCCAGAACTGAAATTTTAAAGTCAACTTTTAATCATTTCTTGTATATTAGGTAAGAATTTAGATAGGCTTTATAATTTACTTGGGAAGCATTGAGGGAATATCTTTCTCATTTCCCTTTTCTGTCATTGTATCCGTAAGTACAAATGTGGAGTGAGCTGGTGATTATTTTTTTCTTTCTGAACTACTCAGATAATAGACTGCCTGTAAGCAAAGTGTTAAATGAAGTGCGTATTTTGAATGTTTGGTTTTCAGAGTCCTTGCTTTCCATTCAGGAATGTTGCTATGTAATACACACTGACTCTTCTCACTTCAAGCCTACTAGCTTTTAGCCTTGTCCCCATGACTATGGAATGTAGCCCAATGTGTATATATGTAGAGACACACATCAAGAAGACAAAACTTGTATGTCCTATAGGATCTATATAATCACACAAATTATACAAGCATGTAAAGGTTTTAAAAAGTTATTATGACTCAGAAGTATGAAAGTGAAGTGAAAGTTGCTCAGTCGTGTCCAGCTCTTTGCGAACCTATGGACAAATACAGTCCATGGAATTCTCCAGGCCAGAGTGGGTAGCCTTTCCCTTCTCCAGGCAGAAGTATGGAAATGGAACCTTATTTCCCCATGACTGAATTCCACTTGCTGTGTGCCCCTATCTCCTCTGAAAAGTTTAACCTTGTTACTTCAGGGTAACTCAGGATCTGCCAGTTTAGTATTTGATCTCTTTCAGCAAATTACTTAGTGAATTCATAATTTAAATATGAAAATGCATACCCTATGTTTTCCTTCTCCACAAAACAGTATCATGTGGCACGAGAAGCAAACTTAGCATCCATCGTGGCTGCAAGGGTGACGTCTCTCAAGTCCAGAATCCTCTGAGCCCTGCAGACTCTTGTGTCTTACGTGATTTGGCCTCTGGTTGCTGGCACCCCTCCCACTGCATCCTCTCTGGATGCAGTGGTGCCACTAGACCTTTGAGTGTGTGCTGGCATGTGCTGCTGAGACCTCTGGCTCCTGCCATGGTCTTGACCTGCACGGCTGTAGACTCTGCCCTCCTGCGGTCCCCACTGCATGTCTCTCTCACTGGTTGCATCTCAGCACATCTGTATTCACCACTGGGACAAGCCGAAGTTGCTTAGCCTCTTCCTGCCATGCTTCTGCCTCAGGGTTGAAACTTGGCATATCATCTAAGGCTCACTCTCTGCTTAAACACATCATGCTGCCATTTCCTTGGTGTGCTCCAAAGTTCCAAAGGATCACTTCCCCTAAACTCTGGGATTTCTTTGTCTTGCGCCCACCTTCACTCTGTTACCCAAGCCTAGGGTGCTGAGGGATCTGAATTCCTTCTTAGAGCTCCATAAAGCATCTTAACCTTGGTTATGTCCTCTCTGGATCTCTCCAGGTCCTCCACCTGCCTTTCTTCCCTACCCCTTTCCAACAACTAATTTAACTTTTAACCTTTGATATAAGATTAATGTTCTAATACAATAGCTTTTTTATATACAAGCAGTAACAGTTTCTCAAATGTAATAAAAAAAGAAGTGCTATTATAATAGCAATAACAAGTAAAAACATAAAAATCTTATAAATAAATGTGTAAGATCTATATAAATAAAACTATGAAATTTTATTGTGGGGTTACTGTATATAAGAGAGCTCAATAAATGGAGACTTCTCATGTTTCAGGTTAATATTAATGAAATCAATTTCAATAATTTTTCACATCACAATTTCAATCAGGTTCCCTATGGCATTTAACAAATTGATTCTAAGGCTCATTTGCAAAATAAAATGCTCAAAAGTATCCAATAAATATGCAAAAAAGAACAATGAACAATGATGGAATGCTTGTTCCATTAGATAGTAAATCAAGGCCTATGAGCTATAGTAATTAAAAGAGGCCTCATGATAGACTCATATAGCAATTAAGATAGAGTTAGGAATAGGAAAAGAATCAGTAGAGCAGAGAAAAACAGTCCCATTATGTTTGGAAATATAGGTTGTAAGAAAGATTATATTTCACATCAGATATATAAAGATTCAAGGTATAATTTTAGGGTTGCGTATTCACTTGGGGAAAAAAAAAACTAAAGCCATTCTTCACATCATACATGGGATTAATAACAAATGAATTCAAAAGCTAAATATATTTAATAATTTATAAGAAGTTTAGGTAAAATTAGGAGTATTTTATTTTTCAGTAATACTTAATATTTTGGCCTTGTTAGAGGATGTCAGACATGACTTAGTGACGAAACAACAGCAGAGGGTTATACAATAAGCAAGTGATTTGCTATTAATCTATTAAAATAGAGAAGGATAATTGAAAAAATTGTGATATTTCAATTGCTAAGCTTCAAAGATTATGATAAAACTAACCCTATTGAAAAGATTGTCCTTTTCCCATTGTGTATTTTCTGGTCCTTTGTCATAAATTAATTGACTGTATATGGGTGGGTTTATTTTATGGCTCTCTCTTCTGTTCCATTGATCCATGTGTCTGTTTTCATGCAAATATCATATGGTTTTTTATTATTATAACTTTGCAATAGAGTTTAAAATCAGGGAGCATAATGCCTTCAACTTTGTTCTCCTGTCTCAAGATTTTTTTGGGGGTATTTGGGGTCTTTTGTGTCCCTATACAAATTTTAAGATTAAACATTTTCTGTTAAAAAATGCTTTTGGAATTTTGATAGGAATCGCATTGGATCTCTAGATTGTTTTGGGTAGTATGGATATTTTAACAATATTAATTTTTCTAATCCATGAGCACAGAATATCTATTTATTTGTATCACCTTCAACTTTTTTCCTTAATGCTATGTAGTTTTCAGTATACAAGTCTTTCACTTGCTTGGTTAAATCTACTCCTGGGTGTTTTATTCTTTTGATACAACTATAAATGGGATTGTTTTCTTAATATGCATTTCTAGTAGTTTGTTGTTAGTTTATAGAATCACAACAGATTTTTCTGTGTTGATTTTGTATCCTGCAACATAAATGAATCCACTCATTAGTTCTAATAGTTTTTTGGTGGAGTCTTCAGGGTTTTCTCTGTAATATATAATATATATAATAATATCTAATATCTAATATATATCTAATATATAATAATATATAATATATAGTTCTCTATAATATATAATATCTAATATCATGTCACCTGAAAGTAATGACAGTTGTACTTCTTCCTTTCCAACTTGGATGCCTTTTATTATTTTGCTTGCCTAATTAGTGTTGTGGGACTTCTAATACTATGTCAAATAAAAGTTATAAGAGGGAGCATCCCTGTCTCATTCCTGATCTAGAAGGAAGAGCTTTCAGCATTTCACTGTTGAATATAGTAGCTGTTATTGTTGTTCAGTTGCTAAGTTCTGTCCAATTCTTTGCGAACCCATGGTATGTAGCACACTAAGCTTCCTTGTCCCTGACGGTCTCCCAGAGTTTGCTCAAACTCATGTCCACTGAGTCAGTAAAGCCATCTAGCCATCTCATCCTCTTTCACCCCCGTCTCCTCCTGCCCTCAATCTTTCCCAGCATCAGAGTCTTTTCCAATGAATCGGCTTTTTGCATCAGGTGGCCAAAGTGTTGGAGCTTTAGCATCAGTCCTTTCAATGAATATTCAGGGTTGATTTCCTTTAGGATTAACTGGCTTGATCTCCTTGCTGTCCAAGGGACTCTCAAGAGTCTTCTCCAGCACTGCATTTTGGAAGCATCAATTCTTTGGCACTCAATCTTCTTTATGGTCCAACTTGCTCATCCATACATGACTACTGGAAAAACTATAGCTTTGACTATATGGACCTTTGTCAGCAAAGTGTTGTCTCTGCTTTTTAATATACTGCCTAGGTTTTTCATAGCTTTTCTTCCAAAGAGCAAGCATCTTTTATTATCTGTAGCTTGTCATTTATTTTGTTGAAGTATGTTTGTGTTGAAGTATATTGTGTTGAAGTATGTTCCCTTTATACATACTTTGTTGAGAGTTTTTTTTTTAAGATCATAAATGGATTTGAGTTTTCTACATCTATTCAGATGGTAATGTGATTTTTATTCTTTATTTTGTTCATGTGGTATATCACATCAGAAGTATTTTTTGTAATTATGGAGTCAAATAGGGTTTCCTAAGGAAAACATCAAACCCAGAAGTAACAAAGCAAAATGCTAACAAATTTATACAAAATTTAAGTGTTTGTACTAGAATATTTGGTTTGTTTTCTCTACAGAGTAGATTCCCAGTAAGTATTTGCTGAATGAATGACTATAAAATGAATTATAAATGAATTAAAATACAAGCAAAATAATGGGAAGAACATTTGTCAAGTATATAAAAAGTAGTAATATGCAGACTATAAAAAGTGTGATGCTACAAGCCCAAAGAAAAACTCAGTAGAAAAATGTGAAAAAAACACATAGAAGGAATAAAAATAAATGGGCAATAAACTAATAAACAGATGTTCAACATTGTTAGTAACAAGGAAAATACAAATTAAAACAGAATATTTTTATACTGCTATTCAGTCACTTCAGTTATGTCCGACTCTTTGCCACCCTATGGACTATAACCCACTGGACTCCTCTGTCCATGGGATTCTCCAGGCAAGAATACTGGTGTGGGTTGCCATTCCCTCCTCCAGGGGATCTTCCTGACCCGGGGATTGAACCTGCATCTCCTATGTCTCCTGCAGTAGAAGCCAGATTCCTTACCACTGAGTCACCAGGGAAGCCCTTATTTTACCAGGAAAATTGTAAATATTGATAATAACCAGTCGATGAGGATGAGGGTAACACTTCTGGTGGGATTATATAAACTGGTAAAGCCATCTGGTAGGGAAATTTGGCTGTATCTTTCAAGATTAAAAATCCCTGTGTCTTTGGTACAACAAGGTAATTTCTGTGAGTCTGTTGAAAGCAAAATTTATTCCAGCATGCGTATATATTATGCAAGGATGTCCATTGTGTCCATTACAGTATTGCTGATAACACTGGGCACTGGAAACAATAAAAAGCCTAGAAGATTTGGCCAGGCTAAATAAATTATATGGAGTGCATGTAGTCATGAAAAAAACAGACATATTTTATTGACATCAAAATATTTATTAGATATATTGTAGAATTTAAAAAGCAAGTAAAATACCAAGTATAGAATGATCATAAATGAAAATATAAAGATCATTTATATGGAAATAAATACATATTATCTGTATGACTATGTAAATGCACAGAAGACAGACTAAATAGATGTATACTGACTGTAGTTACCTCTGGGAAAGAGAATGAAGTAGAGAGAGGTGAGGCCCTCATGTCTTACTACATATAGTTACATTTTACCCTGATCTTTTCAGTGAGAATATATTCATATATCACTTGATAATAAAAAGAGAACATAAACAAAAGGAGAGGAAGCTTTATGCAAAAGTCAAGAAAGAAGTAAAGATAGGAAGAAAGGAATCAAAGTGCATTATGCATTAAGCATGTACTGCAGAAATGGAGAAGGCAATGGCACCCCACTTCAGTACTCTTGCCTGGAAAATCCCATGGATGGAGGAGCCTGGTAGGCTACAGTCCATGGGGTCACAAAGAGTTGGACACGACTGAGCGACTTCACTTTCACTTTTGACTTTCATGCATTGGAGAAGAAAATGGCAACCCACTCGTGTTCTTGCCTGGAGAATCCCAGGGACGGGGGAGCCTGGTGGGCTGCCGTCTATGGGGTCGCACAGAGTCGGACACGACTGAAGTGACTTAGCAGCAGCAGCAGCAGAAATAGAGACCTAGATGAAAGAAAGCCCGCTTAGTCTTCTAAACAGGCTCTCTGCTTAATCCTGGCTGGTACCTGATTAGCCCAGGAGAAGAGTTAAAATCTTATTCTTGCTCTATGTATCAGGTACTATGCTGCCACCAAGCACCGTGAAGGGATAAGAGTTCTTGGAAATGGCTTCTGCATGCAAATCAGAGTGCAGAGAACCCCATCCTCTGTATAACAACATGGATTTGGGCTCAGCCATGAGAACACTATTGAGCCAAGTTGCTGGCTGATATCTTTGGTGCTTCCTCCCCAAAGTTATGATTGTTTTTCAAGGAAGCCTGAGATGGTTTGTAATTTGTGTTTCTGGTAATATTTATGACACTTTATGCTTGTGTATCATTCCTTAGTTTCCCAGTAGTCCTGGGGGCTAATATAATTTTGTTATTAGGGAGCATGTATTCTGCTGTAGCATAGACACACGGTACCAGGAGCATTTCATGGTGGTTCAGGGGTAAAGAACCCACCTGCCAATGCAGGATATGTGGGTTTGATCCTGGGTTGGGAAGATCCCCTGGAGGAAGGCATGGCAACCCACTCCAGCATTCTTGCCTTGGAAGTTTCATGGACAGAGGAGCCTGGGGGGCTACAGTCCATGGGATTGCAAAGAGCTGGACACGACTGAGAAACTCTGTATGCACATATACAACAGGAGCATAGATTTTGCTCTGGTGTCAGGAACAGGAGAAGAGCCACAGGTCCATACCCACTCATGGGACTCGTTTGGATGATAATTCTATTCTTCCACTTATTCCCTTTGCTGAGTATATTAGTTCCTAAGGCTGCGAAAACAAAGTACCATACAATGGCTGGTTTAAAACAATAGAGATTTATTCTGCCACAGTTCTGAAGGCTAGAAGTCTGAAGTCAAGGTGTCAACAGGGCCATGCTCCCTCTGAAGGCTCCTCTCACTCTTGAAGATTGCTGGCTAGCTTTGGCATTCCTTCCTCAGCTTGAGGCTGCCTCACTCCAGTGTCTGCCTCCATTTTCACATTGCCTTCTCCTTATATTTCTCTGTGTCCGTATCTTAATTTTCCCCTCCATCTCTTATAAACTATATCAGTCATTGGATTTAGGGCTCACTGTAACTCAGTATGGGGCTTCCCAGGTGGCACTAGTTGTAAGACATGAGACTTGGATTCAGTCCCTGGGCTGAGAAGATCCCCTGGGGAAGGGCACGGCAACCCACTCCAGTATTCTTGCCTGGAGAATCCCATGGACAGAGGAGGCTGGTGGGCTACAGTCTATAGTATCGCACAGAGTTGGACCCAACTGAAGCGGCTTAGCATGCATGCACACAGGCTAACCCAGAATGACCTCATCTTAATTAATTACAACTTCAAAGACCCTGTTTCCAAATGAGGTCACATTCAGGGATTTCAGGTTGATATGAAATTTGGGGGATACACTACCCAGCTCACTGCACTGAGCACCCCAATTTAGATCTCCCACACCCTTTATCATTCCTATTTACTGTTTGGGTAACCTTCATGATTTTGTTTTGTGGCTCATTTCTTCTCCTTTGTGTATGTGTTATTTGCTGAATTGATCATATGCTCTGACAGTAAAACTTCAAACATTTTACTTCTTCCAACACCCCTTGTCTGTAGCCCCATCTCTAGACCTTTTGGGGCAACCTGTCCTGTTGTCCTCAGGCATATAGAGATACTCATCTAATCACTGGTATTTAGTTTGGAAGATTTCTTTACTTGGTCCATGGCTTACTACGAGTCTCTGCAAGTAGTAAGTTCATAATAAGTGCTTGTTGTCTAGAACCAAACTGCTCCTTTTAGAGAGTAGGCAGAAGAATTTAAACTGCCGTATTCTTTAAAGACAAAGTAAAGTCTGAACAAAACCCATTGCATCAGTCAAGTGCGTAACACTAAGTCCCCAACTGCTGTGGTTTAGTTTTGGCTGGCTTTGCCCTCTTCAGTTTTCTTCTCTTCAATGCTTCTTTCTAGCTTTAGGGGCAGGTTTTTTTATTCTTGTCATAGCTTAGTAGGTTTGGCAAACTGTCTTTCTTTCTCCCAGGTTTGACTATTTCATCTAAAATTTCTTTTTTTGATCCTTCTCTGAAAAAGTCCATTTATAGGTAGTTTGGGCCTATAAATAATTTCCACATTGTGTTCTTTCTTTATTTCACAACATAGATAGAAATAATGATAACAAAAGTAATGACAAAATACCTAAAATTTATAAGGTACAATTCTAATTGATGTGTACATTTGGTAAGCCATGGGTTTCTAATTTTTAACCTTATCCTTATAGCGTGGTTGGTGGTGACATGGATGTCACTTTGATTGAATACAATGTTAGGCTTTGGGGAGGACCCAGCACTTCTTATGGGAGACAGGGAATGTGGCAGGAGTGGTGGAGAAAGTGGAGGAAAAGGAGCATCCTTCAGCGGAAGCCTTTATATCACTAGGGAGATACTTTCAGGGCTTCCTCTCTCTTTCTGGAGTGCCCATGTTGTTTCATAATGGGTGATGTGATTCAGAACTACATGTGTTGGCAGCACAAAAGTCGAAATGATAACTGTGATGGGCCAAGAGATTCCATGCTTGGTATATGAATCCTAGAGGTGGTTCAGATGTGGGTCAACTGGGTTAGGAAAGCTCTATTCATTTCTGTTTCCCTTTGACTGGAAATACTTTATAATGCCTCATTTTTAGATGCATTTTTGTGGTAAGAAAAACACCTCAGTACCAAGTTACATAAGTAATTTTGCATTTTGCTGTTATAATAATAATTATTATTATTACTAGTTGATTTATACCAACCAACATTACTCCTGAGAGGCCAGTGAGTTACACAACATCTGCAGCAAGCAGGCACCTGGATCTCCAGCCTTCAGTTTCATATACTTTTACTAACTTTTTTTGGCTGAAATTCTCAGGTCACTGCACCCTAGTTCCAGGCAGCAAAGTTCCTCTTTAGAAGCAGAACTGCCAAATATCTCTTCATATGGGCACCTATTTCATGGATATTCCATCCCCACTCCTTCCTGAGAAATGACAGTCCCCCTCTCACCCTTTGAACCAAGATACATGACTTAGGTCAAGTTAAAGGACTCTACCACATCCACATGGGTTTCTTCTTCAACCTCTCGGGTGATAGTAACTCCTCTGGGTTGAGTGCGAAGGTCTCAGGCAGTCTGCTGGGCGCTCTACCTCATGAACTTTTGTCATCCTCATCATGGTCTCTGTTAACAGGACCCCTGGGCCAGACCCAACTTGCCATCTGCTTTTGTATGGCCATAGGCTGGGAGTAGGTTTCATATTTTTAAATGGTCAGAAGGAAAGAATGATATTTTGTGACATGAGGAGTATATTAAATTCAGATTTCAGTGTTTTATTGGAACACATCATGCCGTTTGTTTACATCATGTCTGTGGTTGCTTCCACCCTGCAACAACTGATGAAAGTAGTTGAGATAGCCGCCCTAATGCCCACAAAGTGAAAAATATTTACTTTCTTACCCTTTATAGAGAAATTTCACAGATCCTTACTTTAGGTGGTTGATTGCATTCTTATCCCCATTTTGCAGATGAGGAAATGAAAGTTGAGAGTTTTAAGTTTGCAGCAATTGTTCAAATGGTGAACTTGAGATGAAGCATGTTGAATATCAAAGTCCCTGATGGAGCTTCTCCAGTGCAGCGCATACAGTCAGAGAATTCCAAGGACAAGTATTTGTGAGGCAGCTGCTCAGCACACCAGTGTCCCCTAAAAGAGTGCTTAGAGGGTGACTTCATTCTCCCCATGCGCGTGTGGGTGTGTGTGTGGGTGTGGATGCGCCTGTGCCTGTGTGTGTGTGATTAAAACATAAGAGAGAGCTATAACAGGAGGAAGATGAATTAAAGAAACGTTGTTTTCAATCTCTGCTTTGGAAGTGGAGGTGATACAGTACCAGTAATATCTTGGAGGCCGCTGCTTGTCATTTCAGTCAAAGAGGGGTGGAGGAATTATCTGTGCCGTTGATGATGATAGTAACAGTTGTTGCTTAATGGCAATAATCATTTCCAACTAGAAGAGAGCAGTTGTTAAGAGAGCAGTTCTCTGTGGCTGTTTCATTTGATCATACCCCAAGAGTTACAGTTCGTTATGAGTAATGCTTTGCCCTTTTGGCGCGCAGCATCGTTTTGCACATGCGCAGAAAGAGCGTGTGTTCCCGAGCTGTTTCATCACCGAACGTGGCTCATCAGTGTCCCTTTGCACTGCTGCCCAATGGAGAGGTGGGGTGTGGCCCTCAGCTCTCAAGCTACAGCCTCTGCAAGGACCTGGGAGGGAGTTTTGGTTAGGAATAAAAAGGTGCCAGTTGTGCTGAACAGGCCGAGGACCCCTGATGCCTGCTTGAGGTCCTTTGGAAAGTAAGCCTCTTACTTGTAGTGCTAGGGTTCCTTTCTGCAACACCAAACCCTTTGCAGTGGTTTTCCCAGAGTCTGCAAGTCTGACAAATTGATCACACTTCTTTTTTCAAGAGTCCCAGAGGGAGGCATGAGAGATACATTCTAGGTATAAGTACTGTCCTGACAAATGCCTGCTGAAGCCATGGGCTCTATGATTTAATGCTGTTGAAAGGAGTTGGGCAGGGGGGTGTGGTGGTTCATAGCTGTCAGCCAAAATGTGCATGAGAAGGATCATGAGTTTATAGGTATGTTCCCAAAGTTGTGTTTTTCTATTGTTCTTTATAATGATTGGAGGAAGACCACTGTATTTTAAGAAAAATTGCTGAGGGATGTTTCACCAGCCAAAAAAAAAGTTTCACCTATTTGTTTTTATAAGATTTGAGAATAGTTACTGGTTAAAAATCCCTGGAGATGGGAATGGCAACCCACTCCAGTATTCTTGCCTGGAGAATCCCATGGACAGAGGAGTCCGGCAGGCTACACTACATAGGGTCACACAGAGTCGCACGTGACTGAAGCGACTTAACATGTATGCATGCTGATTAAAAATAGAAAGTCTTTTTTAAATTTCCATTTTCACCAGGGAGGCTGCTCACCTAATCGTTTTTTATCCCTATCCTCATTTCTGGGCAAGATCTCAAAGTGGAGATGAGGAAGTCTGTCTCTGCTTTATAAACGGCTGTTCTTCTCCCCGTGTTCTTACTGTTAACAAACCACCCGAATGACAATACCCTGGGATCTGCTGATGCAAAAAAGGGGCCCCTGAGCTTCCCTGCGGTGACACTTGGCCTCCCCAGCCTTTGTCTGGCAGGTAACAAAGGGCTGTGCCAGAGGAGCCCTGCTGTTCTTGGGGCAATTACCTGCTCCTGGCATTTTAAAGTGGATTTTTACATTTTTCCCTACTCTGCTCCTCAGTGATGTTCTCATTTGTAGCACTTACATGGCTGAGTAACCGCTTTTCAGCTGTTGACTTAAGTGCAATTCAGTCTTCTCCTTCTCTTCCCTCCCATATCCAGCCTTCCTTTTCCTTCTGTTCTTCTGTTAGGAGAGCTTTCCCAAATGTGAACTTTTGTTTGTTGGGATGCTGTGCAATGTGCGTGTACCAAGAGCCCGTCGGATCTGTCCAAACACCTCTGGGGAGGTTGACGTGCCCCCCAGTGCCGTTCCCTCCTCCAAAGCAGGAAACAGAGAAGTTCAGTGTCTTGCTTAAGATCACTGTCTGAAGTCTCTTTTGAGGTCTGAGCACTTCTGGTGGGCTTGGGTTTCCCATCATCCTGTGTGCTTCTATCACTGATGCCAGAGCCTTAGTACCACAGTCGACGTGAACGAGGGTGTTGTCCCCTGTGGGGTGCCCCATCTGGTAAAGCCACATAGTGGCTCTTCATGATGACACAGTCGGGGAAGGGCCCCGAGCAGAGCGTAGGCGTTACTGCCTACGTGTTACCTCTGTGTTGGGTATTTCTTGCTCTATAGATAGCTCCTTCATCAGACGTTTCCAACTCCACTTCTGAACCAAATGTTTGGGCAGATAAGTGTCATCCTTTGTCCTATTCCTCTTTCCCTATAGCTTAAGAATAAGACATGGAAGCTGGAATAGCAGAGAGACTAAGCTGCTAGACGAAGGGAGTGGGCTCATCTCCACAAGAGATTTTGACCTTAGATTAGTCCCAGGGAGCACATACCAGCTGTCAGCTGGAGCCTGGAAAAGCTCCTTTTCCAGCATTTATGCAGCTGGTGGGGTGTCTGCCAGTGCTCCAAATCTGAGCTTTTGACCCTAAACCACTGCCAACACATTGGGGTTTAATGATTTAAAATTTTACATAATTGTATTTCTCCCCTTGTTTAATTTTCTAGAAGGTAATAAAGAGAATTGCACTTAGGTTGGTGGATTTGCTTGTGTGGAGATGAGAAAAGGTAACACGGATGGGGATGGTCTTCCCTCTTCCCTTAAATTCTTTATTCTTCTCCATAGCAGTTATGAGCTTCAAATGTTCTACATACTTCATTTATTTATTTTCATTTTATATCTGTTTATCCCACTAGAATGTGTCCTCCTTGAAGACAGAATTTTTTGTTTATATCTAAACCTGTGCCTGATACCTAGCAGGTACTCAAAATTTTTGTTGATTAATTAATCCTCCCACTAGAAGTAGCTATTGTAACCAACTCCAGAGTCCCTGAATCCATTCCAGCTGTTGAAGGGCAGAGGTTGATTTGTAGGACCTGAGATTTTTCAAAATAGAAATCCTGGAAATTGCTGTAGTGACTCAGAGTGTGGACCTTCTAGACCAGTGTTCTAATGGGATGAATGTGATAGCAGCACTTGGCTGTTTGCCTTAACATCTGCCTCAGAGGTTGGGCATCATCATTCATCAATTCATCTAAACAGGGAGAGAACTAATCCTTTATCAATAAGCAACTCTGAGGCTGGAAAGCTGAATAAGACATATAGGTCCAAACCCTCATAAATCTTGTCATCTATAACCAGATCAACATTTTAGGGGGAAATTATTTATCTTTTCAGCTTCTTCCAGCCCTGTGAAGGAGCATTCCTTAGCTTTACTTCTTGCTCTATGATATAATTTTGCATCCACAGCCTTCATTGTGTTCTTTAAGGAGGAGCCTGCTACTACCTGTGGTTCATTATGTCAAGATCATGCACTTCTTTTAACCTGTAGGAAAACTTTTTTCTTTTGTTGGCAACACAGGGCCAATGATGCTGGATCAACATGACCACAGTAGGGGTATATATGATGGTAGAAGAAAACGGGTAGAAAATTTCAGACTTGAAAAGTGCCACCTCTAGGCTTCTCTGGTGGTTTAATGGTAAAGAGTATGCCTGCCAATGCAGGAGACACAGGTTCTGTCCCTGATCTGGGAAGATCCTGTATGCTGTAAAGCAACTAAACCTGTGAACCACAACTATTGAGCCTGTGCCATAGAGCCCAGGAGTGACAACTACTAAAGCCTAAGCACCCTAGAGCTTGTGCTCCACAACAAGAGAAGCCTCTGCAATGAGAAGCTAGCACCACAACTAGAGAGTAGCCCCTGCTCTCCATAACTAGAGAAAAGCCTGTACAGCAGTGAAGACCCAACCTGGTCAAAAATTAAATAAGTAAAATTATTTAAAAACAAGAAAAATGCCACCTCCTGATTTTTCTGCTACCTGCTTGGCATCCCTTCTCTGATAAGGGGTCTAGTGGTGAGCATACCACTGGAACCTTGTATTAATTTCTTCCATGATCACATCCCAGAAAATGGAGGGAGAGATGGCAGGAGCTTAGTGACTTTTTCTGTCTGACTTAGCAGCAACATATATGAAAAGAATTACAGCTGTTGGTCTGCTATAAACTCAGAGTGAATCAGCATGGAGAGGAGGCTGTTGATAGGGAGCAACAGTTATGTTCAAAGTGAAGCCTGTGATGGTCCCCTGAGCAGCTCTGGCAACTGCTGGGGCTCCAGGCTTGAGAAAACACAGAGGAGGCAGAAATATATTCAGGGTGAGGGCACTCAAAGCTCCTATATGAGGAGCAGCTACAAGAACTGGGGTATTTATTTTATGTTATTTGTATTAATCTTTTGGCAGTGTGAGCTTTTTATTGTGGTGTGCCAGCTCCTCTAGCTGTGGCACATGGGCACAGTAGCTGTGGTTTGTGCCCTCTCTAGTTGTGGTGTGCAGGCTTAGTTGTCCCGCAGCATGTGGGAATCTTGGTTCCCTGACTAGGGATAGAACTCACATCCCTTGTGTTGGAAGACAAATTCTTAACCCCTGGACTGCCAGGCAAGTCCCTCAGGATGTTTATTTTAGAAAAGGTTCAGAAGGACCTTGAGCTGTGTCTTCAAATGATGGAAGGGCTCTCCATGTGGGAGAAGCATTATATCATTCTGAAGCCTCAGGTCTTAGAACAAAGATGGCTGAAAGGATTGCCTACAGTCATGGAATTCAAAGATGGCCGCCTGGGGACCACCTCTGAGCCTCACTGTGTAGTCCCTTAGGAGGAATGCAAATCCCAGTTTGTATCTAATGAGCTCAGATACCTATTGAAGCCAGCCTAGGGCATCGCAAGGAAATATGCTGACCAGGTAGAAGACAAAATGACAGCTCTCCTTTGGGTCTACCTTCTGTGAGCCTCCTTTTCTCTATTTGCCTTCAGTCAGCTGATTTTATTCCCCCAAATTCAAATATTGGGAGTCTATATTAAAATATATATATTTACTAATATATGAAATAGTTAATGATATATGGAATAAAAACACTTGCATTTAATGATAGTGGTGGTGGTTTAGTCGCTAAGTCGTGTCCAACTCTTGCGATCCCATGGACTGTAGCCTATCAGGCTCCTCTGTCCATGGGATTCTCCAGGCAAGAATACTGGAGTGGGTTGCCATTTCCTTCTCCAGGGGATCTTCCCAACCCAGGAATCAAACCCAGGTCTCCTGCATTGCAGGCAGATGATTTACCAACTAAGCTATGAGGGAAGCCCCCAGTGATATACCTCAGTATTGTATATATCAATAATACATATGGTATACATTATAGAATGCGTGTATTATAATGTTGGAACAACCTGAATAATTAAAAAAGAATAGATGAGTAAATTCTAGTGTGTCATATGAACTATAGGCAATTGTTATAGACAGTGAGTTAGATCTGTACCTAATGTCCTAGATGGATGGGCAAGATAGTTGAATGGATAAGAGAAACATACATAGTATGATCTCATTTTGTGCAAATAAATTATATTTAAAAATTACTTATGTGTGTCATCATGTGTGAGGATGGCAAAAGTAGAGAAGCATAGAGATGAAGTGGTTGTTAACAGTGGTGGAGAGTCTGGGGTGGGGTGGGGAGCTGGGGGACAGAAAGAGCAGGAATGGAGACAAAAGTGAAGGAATGTGAAAGGGGAAGGCTCATCTGTCTATTGGCATCCATCTGTCTCTTTCATCTCACTGTCATCTGTCTGTCTAGCTTCTTTGGTTGTACTTAAACATGTATTAATTTTGAGGACTTTAATAAAAGGAGGAAGAAAGAAAAGAGAAAAAGCCTTTCTTAAATGCTGTTTTCTTTTTTGCTCTGTTGCTTATATAACAACTGTCTCAGTCTTTCTATTAAGGACACATTTAATCATTAAAAACACTATTAGTTTTCATTCTTTAGAGATGATTTAAACAAATTGAAAGAAATCTGGGGAATGTGTAAAGATAAAATATTTTTAATCAAAACTGAGTTTCTAGATATTGTGAAAGATGAATGACTTAAGAATCCATTTGTGTTTTTCTTCATTCTTTGCTGTATAAGAGGTGTATATTTTCCCCTAGTGCTCCAGAAAAATGCTCCCTTTCTTAAATGTAGGAAACACATGGTCAGTTAAGAAACAGTTAAGTCAAACAACTCAGTTAAGAAATTTGCTAGTTTCTGCTGGAGAAGTGGAGCATTTAGTGAAGGATTCTGACACCCGTGTGTGTGCGTGTGTATTTTTAATCAGTTTTTCTTTGCTGAGATATCCAGCAAGATGCTGCTATGTTTTCCTGGGATTTGGATGCTTTCTTTCAAACTGTTTTAAATAATTATTTTCCAGATTAAATTATCTTCATTATACATTCAATTTTGATGCTGATAGTCCTTTCTACATAAAGAATTTGTCTACATACAGAATAGTCCCAGACATTACAGGACTGGTGATTTAACCCCTGCTTATTATGAAAGAGTATTTGAGACAGAAGAGAGTGCTGTTTCATAGTCACATTTGGATGTAGATTCAGAGATGATCTCAAGCACTATAGTGATTCAGAGACAAATAATAATGTCAGGTCCATAGAAATAATAATACTAACCATCGTATTTCTTTGATTTTAAGATGCTAATTTTGTATATTAACTGAAATCTAAATGTATCTTACTATACTTGTGTGCATTCATTAGGTTAACATTGCTAGTCAACAGTGGTCTTATAGTTAAAGGTATCAGAAATCCTATAGAATCCCCTTGGGAGCTTACTGAGTTCTGGATATTTTAATGGAAGTAGTACATTCCAGAATCAACAAACCTCAACCAGAATTTCAGTCTACATATAGCCATTTTGATTCAGACAAAGCAAGAAGTTATAAAAGTGTTTCTTTTCATGCAAGCGACTGCGTCATTGATAGATAACACTAAAATAATACTAAAATTATACAGAGTAGAATCTGTGCATGGCAGACTGCATTTTAAGAATCTTGATTTTAGTTCAAAGGCACTATCACTTTGGGAAAACTAGTCATGTGTGGTGACATTTTTCCGTCTCATAGGCTAAAAAAAATATTTCACTAGGCCAAAATCCTGAGTGGTCCTTATGAACAATCTATCTGAAGAAGAGAGTGGAAAGAGTTGGAAGAGAAAATGTTATTTGAAGCTGTGGCCTGGAGAGAAGGAAGGAGCCGTGACCTGGAAAGCTGTTCTGACTGACTAGGTTGCCTGTACCCAGTTTGCTTTAGGCGTCTTGTCAAACATTTCCATTGAGTTTTGTGGTCGCTGTTGCTGTTTTTTGTTCTTTCAGAAAATCCTCCTCCCGCCCACCCCCCAGGCTAGAGTGGAAGGCTGCATGGCTGACTCACCTATGTGTGTTTGAGTTCATGGTCTTCTGCTGCTTTTCTCATGCTTTTTCTTTATGATGTTTCAGCTCATCCACCATACACCATGTGCTTTAGAGTGAAATTCTACCCACATGAACCCTTGAAGATTAAAGAAGAGCTCACCAGGTATTTTGTTTGTTTGTTTGTATGTTTAACGCGCCCCTTGAACCAAAGCCAGGGCCTCTGAGTCTTCCTTCTAGAGCTGAGCATCTCCACCAAGCAGGCGCCTCAGCTCAGTATTTGGCTTGGAATTGTCTCTTGCACTTAATTATCTTGGGAGTTTTCAAACCGTTGTCATTAGGAGTGTAATTAACTGTGCAAAAAAGCAGTGGGTATAAGGAGGAGCTGCTCCCTGAAAACATCTGACAGTGGGTTGCTAAAAATAAACAGAAGATGACTGTCTTTAGGATATGGGCAAATTCATAGCTAGTGCAGCCCCTAGGACTTATCTTTGGGATCTAAGATTTTCTGGAAGGGAAAAGATCCCTTGACAGAATGGAATGTTTGTCATCCCACATTCCACTTGCTATACAACCAACCGTTGAGCCAGCTACCCTCTCTTTGTAGAGTGTCCTCAGCCCAGCTATTTGCATTTTCTAGTTCTTGGGCCTCCCCGCTTCCTGTCTCCTTCTGCTGCGGCCACGTGCAAATAGTCTACTTTCTGGAGGTTCCACAAGCAGCCTTGGCAGTGCCACTGAGTGGGGTCCCAGGAGGGCCAGCTCGGTGGATAAAGAAGAGCCCATGCTCTTAGTGCTTGGCTCTTAATGAGGCTTTGATTTGCGGCTTAGCTCTTAATGACGCTTTGGGCTTTGATCTGATGACCGCAAAAAGTCATTGCATCTAGTCTTCTCTCAGAATAATCTGTGTGGGTCCAAGCGCAGAAGAGAAGCAAAGGCAGTTGACCCTGATCATTGTGTGCAGAGGCACGTGTAGGGTTCTTGGGGGTTGTGCTATCTTTATTATCCATGAGGGGCCAGTGTCAGGCTCCACCATAGTGGCAAAGGGTGACGTTGGAAGGGAGCCTTTCTGTATTAGTAATTTGTGCACAACCATTGGTGGAGGTTTGTGCTTGGGGGTGGGGTAGGGTATGGCAGGGGAAAGGAGATGATGGACATTGTAAGTGGTGGTTGGCATTTTGCAAACTGGCCTGCCTTTTTTAAAAATTAAGATAAAATTCACATAACAAATTATTTTTCATTGTTTCAAAGTGCAGAATTCAGTGCCATTAAGCACATTCACCATGTTGGGCAACCATCACCATTATCTAGTTCCAGAGCATGTCATCATCCCCCTGACCCCCAGAAAGCTTGTACCCATGAGCAGTTATTACTCACTCTCTCATCCCCCTGGCCCTGGAAACCACTCATCTGCTTTCTGTCTCTATGGATTTACCTGTTTTGGACATTTCATGCAAATAGAATCAAATGGTACATGGCTTCAGCCTGCTTTTGGCTTGAAAAATTTAATCATTTATTTGTTAAGTTCTTCCTCAGTTCTGCTCTCTGAAAGGGTTGTATGAGCTACTTAAATAAATAAATAGAGAGAGAGACATATTTGGAGATATTTGTCCTGCCCTCTGGGTGCTAACAGTGTAATTCGGAAGATCAAATCAAATACTCATGCCAGGCATTATTTCATCAGGGGCCAAAATGGCTCACTTTTGTCACTTGTTTTCTTTAAAATCTTTTCTGGAGGATAAAAATTGAATATGTATCACAATATAAATTAAGGATGTATTTTTTGTTGTTGATGTTGAGAAAAGCCTGTTTTGAAAGTAGAAGGGTACAAAGTTTTAGTTACTAACTCCAGTTAAATCCCACTCAGTTAAATTTGCTAGCATTTTACTACTTTTGTCTGAATAGCTAAGGTATTAATAGTGGAACATTTTTATGTCTCTGATGGAAATTCAGATAATAGTGTGTCCTTGCACAGGTAGAAATGGACTTTTCCGAGTTAACACTGTACTTAGAATTTGAAAGGAATCTGCAAACTGTGGAATGACTCAGATACTTATGTTTAAACCCTATTTTGGAAGAGTTTAGTTTTTCTTGTTTGATACGTTATTTTATCGTAAGTTAATCTAAAATTTAAGAAGAATTTAATAAATGAGAAGCTAAGATCACATTTATGACCAGGCTTAGGTGTAAATAAACACTGAGAAAGAAAAGCAGTTTTAAAAGAGCAAAGCAACAAGAATAGTCACCAAGAAGGACATTTGAAATCATTTTTTAACCTTTTTATCTCTCCATTTACACAGTCACCTTACAATCTTTTAGATTTCTAGGGCTTCGGTAAATGCTATATACAATTGAATGTAATAAAAGCATATTGCTTTAAAATTTTTTGGTAAAAACCATCTTTAAATTCATGTTAGATGGAGAAGTGTATCATTAATGATGACATAATAATGTGTGACCCCAATCCTCTTGCATTTTCATTGCTTAATTCTTTCATGCAGGGAGTGATGACATGTAAATGCATTATTATTGTTGTTTTTTGGTGACTGTTACATTAAAAAATGAGTATCTGAACCTGAAGCCATTTGCAAGGCTCAGTGGATTATGTGGAACCCATAATAATCCATGATTATCTCCAGAGTTTGCTAATTTGAGCAAGGACCCAATCTCAGCTGTTGTGAAAGCTGATTCTCTTTCTCAGGGAGCTTTCATCACACTCAATATCTGAGTTATGGGATCAGAACCCAAACCTCTCATTTATGAGTGAATATTTATTTGAAACTGTTTTTCACTGCTAAACTCACCAAAAATGTAGAAAGGAATGCTTTTTGTTTAATGTATACATTCAGCATGTAGCAAAGAAACTTGATGGCATTCAGCCTGGTAGTTTAAAATCTTTAAGAAAGATTTCATCATCTCAAGTATTTGTATGACCCTGGTATTTTGAATAGTCAAGGGCCTTGGTCCTCAAAGTCAGGTCGCTGGATTAACAGCAACAGTGTCACCTGGGAACTTGGTCTCTGTGCCAGGCCTGGGATGGGGTCCTGCAATCTGTATTTTCATATGTGCTCCAGATAATTATTGGAGAAGGAAATGGAAACCCAGTCCAGTGTTCTTGCATGGAGAATCCCATGGACAGAGGAGCTTGGCGAGCTATGGTCCACAGGGTCGCAAAGAGTCAGACACAACTGAAGTGACTTTGCAGGTAAATGGAAAGCATGTTAAAATTTAAGAACCACTGCGCTTAGTGACTCAGTCATGTCCAGCTCTTTGCGACCCCATGCACTACAGCCCACCAGGCTCCTCTGTCCACCAGGATTTTCTAGGCAAGAATACTGGGGTGGGTTGCTATGCCCTCCTCCAAGAACCACAACTCCAAGGCAATTGGGATTTTCAAAAGTATTAGTTCCCTTAGGTAGACATTAGAGCCTACAGTTCAGTGGGCTTGGTATGTTCCCAGAGTTGTGTCACCATCACTATGATCCCTTTCCAGAACATTTTTATCACCCCATCAGGAAACCGAGTACTCAAGCGGTCCTTCCCATTCTCCCCTCCCCTCAGCCCCTGGCAGTTATGAAGCTATATTTCTGTCTTTGTAGATTGGTCTATTGTGAAAATTTTATGCAAATGGAATCATACAATATGTGGTCTATACACCTTTTATGTCTGACTTTTCACTTAGCTTAATGTTTTCAAGTTTCACCCCTGTTGTAGCAGGAATCAGTAGGTACTTCCTTCCTTTTATGGCTCAATAATATTCCATTGTATGGATATACCACTTTTCTTTATCCTTTCATCAGTTGATGGGCATTTGGCTTCGCTGTGATGAAGAATGCGGCTATGAAAACTCGTGTACACATTTTGATGAGGAACAAGATTCTGATTTAATTAGGTCTGGGTAGGATCCATGTTGGTATTGTCTAAAAGCTCCCCCGTGTAGTTCTGATGCACAGTCAGGCTGAGAACCTCTGGTTTAGAACCTTTTTACTCAAGTGTGGTCCATACGCCTGCAGCTCAGCATCACTGGGGAGCTTATTAGAAAGCTGGACTCTTGGGCCTCACCCAGACCTACTGAACCAGAATCCACATTCTAACAGGATCTCTGGGTAATTCACAAGCTCACTAAAGTGTGAAAGGTGTCAGTTTAGGGAGATACTCTGGGTCCTTGACAAAATGGGTCCTTTAACAAAATTCACACAAACCCAGACAGGAAATTTATTAGGGACTACCTTTATGTCCTGCACACAATTCCATACACATGTGGGGACAGAGAGTGTTATTTTAGCCTCCACTGTGTCCCCAGTGCCCAGCACTGTCATGGCCTAAAGCAAGTGTGAGATAAAGATTCTTCCGATGGAACAACCAGGGAGCCACTGAACCCCTCAGTGCAGCCCTGTGTCAGGAGATGGTGAGCTCCAGTGCTCTGGGATGGGACTGGGGTGGGCTGGCAGCACCTGAGTGGTCTGAGCACTTCAGTCAGACCCTCTAAGTGGGGTTGTGCATGAAGCTTCTTTGCTGTTGTTTAGTTGCCCAGTCATGTCTGACTCTTTGCGACCCCATGGACTGCAGCACACCAAACCTCCCTGTCCCTCACCATCTCCTGGAGTTTGCCCAAGTTCGTGCCCATTGTATCAGTGATGCCATCCAGCCATCTCATCCTCTGATGCCCTCCTCTCCTTCGGCCCTCAATCTTTCCTAGCATCAGGGACTTTTCCAGTGAGTCGGCTGTTCGCATCAGGTGGCCAAAATACTGGAGCTTCAGCTTCAGGCTGAGTAAAAGATGAGATTATTTGAGTTCTGGAGGTAGTGACTGGGACCGATGGGGTGTTGCCCCCACCTGGCCTCAGGAACCTGGAAAGAAAAAAAGAAAAAGATTGGTCTCTGCGACTTAAACTGTAAAATAAGCAGAAAGAATCTGCACACGTCTATAAAGTTACTTTAGTCAGAGACAAGGACCCTCAGCCTGACCCTTCAATGAAAGAATCAATCCAGCTAAGAAATAGGAGGAGATCTGAAGAGGGCATGATTGGCGTGGAAGAACAGAGGGGACAGTGGTGAGATGCCCTGAGCTAGGAGTGGCAAGCTGACACCCCACCCCCACCTATCCCCAGCTGAATCAGGCCAGGCATATTTTTTTTGTTTGGTGCTACAGTGTTTTCAAAAATAGAGTTTGCTGCAACATTAAAATTCAAAGGATTTTACCTTTCAACGAGTCTCCGCGATGCTGGAGCTGCATGGTGCTGACCCTTCCACCGGAGCCAGCACCCTCTGTCCTGCTCCTCGACCCCTGACCCCAGCCCCCGTCACTCAGAATCAGGTTGGTCTGAGCTGGAGAAGATGGCAGGAGAGGATACTGAACAGGTGACAGCTCTCACTGACAATGAGCTGGCTTTCTGGCCTTGTAACCAAGTCTTTTTGAGGTTGATTGACTGGGACTAGTCTCCGTAAGATTGAGTGTGTTTCTGGACTCCTCATTCTACCGAGAGCGCAGGCAGCCTGTCCCTGAGGTGCTGGCGGGGGTGAGGGCGGCTGTGGTTGTCACTGTGTGGGACTTTTCCCCCAGGGACGGTGGCTGCTAGGCCCCGTGTCTCTCCTCTATCCTCCCCGTCTCTCTTGGAAGTGGCTGCAGACACTTCAAGTTTTCTGAACCCTGGGGCCCCTCCCAGTTTTCCTCTGCTTGCCCTCCAAGCAGTGCAGGTAGGGTTCTGGTGACCCAGGTGGATGAAACGTAAACAATCCTTCTGCTTCTTCCAGGCCTCAGTCAAAACTTAGGGCGACTCTTTCTCCTTTTGCATTGCAGGTACCTTTTGTACCTGCAAATTAAAAGAGATATTTTCCATGGTCGACTGCTCTGCTCCTTTTCGGATGCTGCCTACCTGGGTGCCTGTATCGTTCAAGGTAAGTGTGGGCCCAGCTGCCTATCCCCACTGTTGTACGGGACAGCAGAGCTTTGGCTGTTCAGAGCCTCTCTCCTCCCAGCCTGTGCTCATCCTGTCTGTGTTAGGGTTGGAGGCCTGTCAGGGCTGGGTGATCAGCAGTGGAGCCCCCCTCCTTCCCTCCCAAGCCCCTGAGGTCCTGCTGGAAGATGGGCTGTTGTGGTCCCAGGGGCCTCTGCATGAACAGTGTCCTCAAGGCCCCGAGGGAGAGCTCAGAGTCTCTATTTTGAAGGGGATGGAATGCATGACTTTATAAGAAGTTCTGAAGGATTATGGGATCTTCAATGCCCTGAGCTCCAAATACCAAGTGTGGGGCCTGCTGGGTATGTTGAGCAGGGGATCTGTGTCCAGGAAGGTAGGTGTCAAACAGGTGTCATTTCAAACCTTTGATGAATGCCTTGATGAAATGTCAAAGGATTTATACAGGTATATCCACATGTGTAGTATGTGTATATATATATGTGTACCATATCTAATTCTTCACCTTTACAATAGTCACACAGCATGGTGAGAAACCCAGGCTCACAGTCTCTCATTTCTCAGTTTGAGCCTGAATTCCCATTTCCTGGTTATTTCACCACAGACAAGTGATTTAAACTCTTTAAGCTTCAGTGTCTTCATATATTGAAAGAGGTGGTTATACCTCTTTCACTGTTGCATGATGATTTCATGAGACTTAGTCTCAGGGTTGAACAGGCACCCGCGGGAAGTGGTGAACACTTAGGACCCAGGGTTGGTTTTCATATGTTTCTACCTGTAAGAAACAGTTGTTTGAGGGAAGGCAGTCTCCAGGACCCGAGGCAATGCATTGCCATGGGGAAGGGCTCAGGACACAAGTGGAGAATGACTCAGATGTTCTGTTTCTCTGGGCCTGCCAGGAGGCAGCTGAGCCTGTTTGGAGGGACTCAGGTGTTCCAGCCATTTGTAGCTTGGATGTTGATGACATGTTTATAAGAGAAGAGGAGGGTGGGGAAGGGAACTAGGAGAAGAGAGGAGGATGGGGGGAGAGAGAGAGAGAGAGAGGAGGGGAGGGAAGGGGGTGAGAGAGAGACACTACCAAGTGAGCTTGTCACTCTTATAAAGGATCTGAAATATCGAAGGAGCTTATGATGGGGTCATAAGTGGTTGATGACAGTCACCTGTCTGATCACAGTTCCAGACTTCATTCACAGCTTAAGAGAAACCCCCGTCATTCTGGGGTTTCACTGTCACTCACCACTGTCCCCAGGGGATGCTCTGTGCTGTGAAATGGTTCCTAGGACCATGTTTCTGGGTGTGTGCACTCTTTGAGAAATCTGAAGTCTATCTGTGTTGCTTTTCCCCTTCCTCTGGGAGCAACCTAGTACTGCTTAGCAGGTTTTGGCAGAGCTGTTAAAACCCTTGGAGATATTAAAGTTTAAAATCAGGGTGACGGTGATACCCTGATGAGATTTAATCCTTCCATCTACTCCAAGGTGGAGTGTGTGCTTCTGAAAGCTGCCTCTCTTACACAGAGCTAAAGAATGTTCAAACCTTTCCTGTGAAGACTGCAAGTTCCTGGTTAGGGTGCACAGTCTTCCATAAAGGAAAAGCAAATCAATACTAATCCGAGCAGCAGACTAGCCTATGAGCATTTCAGGACGCATTTAGGCATTAGTGAATCATGATCAATTCTCCAAGGGCAAGCTCAATATGGATCTGTAATGGGAAACTCTCCATCCTGTTTTATGTTTGAGATAAAGCCACAAAGCCCCCAGCCAGATGATCAGGGCCCGTCTCATCCCTTGTTGCTATTATCACTGGCCGCACTCAAAGATGCTCTCAGGAGAGTAGAGTTGGAAATGGACTGACAGACCTCAAAGAAGCCTTTTAGCTCTAAAACGCAGTGGTGTCCACGGGCCATTTGTAGCAAATCCAGTAAAAGCTGGATTCATAAAACTCTCTGTGGCTGGGGGAGTTATTATAGCAGCCTTGGAGATTGTTACAAATGCAGATAAAGATCTGCTTTGTCACAACTGCTTATGCTTTCAGAGTGATAGGAAATGTGGAGTAAAGGATTAGAAAGCGGAGGACATGTGACTTTTTATTGGCCTCTTGTTTGCTAACATTCTTTGAAGGAGGATGTTTTAAGCTTTCAGAATGTTCTGAGTATATAATACAGGCAGCCATCCAGAGTTTTGCTACCTGTATACACTAAATATGAGTATTTTCAATGCATGCTTTGCATTGTCTTTCATAATGAAAATTGCAAAACAAACACACAAAGCCCTAGGGATCTATTTTTGGCCTTTCTTGGTGCACATATTTTCCTGTTCCTTCAGCAAAACAGCAACATGTCAGGATTACTGATCTTATCTCCTACTCCTGGTATGTCCAATCCCTGTGGGTCTGTGGCTCCTTCTAGCTATTCAGAACTCTGTTCAGATGTCACTTCCTCTGAGAAGTCTTCCTGGACTATTAAAGGAGCCTCTCTCTGCACATTATTCTTTCTAGTGTCTCTGTTTTGCTGTCTTTTAATAAGCACTTAGGTCCGAAATTATCTTGTTAAGTTGGTTGGGGTCTTATTATGCATTGCCTCTTATGTAGAATCTAAATTTCATGGAAGTGGGACTCTGGGAGTCTTTTTTACTGCAGTACCCCTGTGTCAGGCACACTCAATTCTCCACTATGTTAAGTGAACCAGGGCACTTGCATAAATTGCACCAAAGTATGCTCTATCTCTGTACCTGGGAAAGACTGATTGGTTTACTACCTCATCCCTGTGTTCTCCAAACATTTATTGGACATTCCTAGGTGGCAGGCATTGCTATGTGAAGTCCCTTTGGAGGGTAGGGGAAGACAGGTAAACAGGAAGTTTTGATAGTGTCTCAGTGTCTACAGAGAGGGACACAGGGGTCGCCACTCTGATCCCATGAGGACCCTCATCAAGCAAGGGTGGTGAGGGACATCTTCTGAAGAAGTCAACCCTGGAGCTGTAATGTCTTGTATCTCAAGTTCTTTTGGAACAAGCTCTCTCCAAACCAAGGGAAATGCCACTGCCATACGTGCCCTTGAAAGTCAATACTTCTTTTGCCATCATCCGATCACACTCATCATTTGGCTTCAGCTCTTTGGATTTTGCTGACAATTAAATTCTCTTTTATTTTAATTTAATTTTACATTCTCACAAGCCAGCCCATGTGCTGTATGTTATTTGTTGTAACTTTGCCCTCAACACCATGTGCAGAAAAGAACCACACGCTGCTTACCCAACTCCTCTTGGGATGGAAAACAGAATTTTAAATGAGCTTAATCATTCATAAGCTTTTGCTTCAGGTGAAGTCAAAGTTAAAGATAAGCTTCAAAGAACAAGAAAGCAGGGCAAGTGATGGGGCAGATGTTGACATTTACCTTGTCAGCAACCCTGTGCAGGTTCCATAGTGTTCCTTCTCTGAGTTTGCTGGCATTTGCCAGGCTACTTATTTGCTGTGTTTGGCAGTACAAGGCCATTGTATCTCACAAGTTTTCCTGGAAGAAGTACCCACCGTGAACAACACAAATGCAACAGAAAACAACATAAGCACAAACAGTGCTACTAACCACTGTGCAAGTTGACATTTGCATTGGACATGGCATCGTTTACTATCAGTGATCCATTCCCTATGGAAAAGTAGGCTCTGAGTTATACCATTTCCTAAATTTTGGGTCCATAGCCAGCTTACAGGGGTCATGTGTATGTGTGTGTGTGTGTGTATGTGTCAGTGTGTTAAGGGTGGTTTTTTTTTTTGAAGACTAGATTGAGTTAATCACCAGTTCGTGGCTCACTTTCATCCCGGTCCCATTGGCCCACCTATTGGTTGAGTTTCCTTTTTTTCATTATACTTTGTTTTCATTCCTAAAGGCAACAACTGGATTCTTGTATATCATTGACTTGACATACATCCTTATAAAATGATTAGTATTGTTTTGTGTGTATATATTCTTAAGTTTCATAAATTAAATGGGGCTATATTTAATCCTTCCTTTTTATGCTCAGAACACTGTTTGGGGAATCTACTCACATTTCTGGGTATAGTTGTATTTTGTTGCTTTTAATTGCTGCAGAGAGTCCAGTGGGGTGCATTGCCCTTGTGGTATTTACTGCTCCCAGCAGTAATGAACACCCCAGTTGCCCCGTATCTTTTGTTGCACCTAGAGTTTTTCTAGAATATATGCCCAGAAATGGGCTTGCTGGGTTGTAAGATTAGACTAAATACTCCCAGCTTACTCTCTAGAAGAGCTACATGCATCAAAAATCTTCAAATGTGTCATAAGCATACCTTCTATTTCCTCATGTTCCTGCCAACACATAGAATCATCTGACTTACTAAACTTTTTGTTAATCTTATAGGTATAAAGTGACATCTTCTAGTTTTGGTTGGGATAGCCCTCAGTACTGATGAGTTTGAGCAACTCTCCATACATGAGCTCTATGGGTTTCCCTTCTGTGAATTGGCTGTTGACATTCCTTCACCTTTTCCTATTGGAATTCCTCCCCATTTACTTATAGATTTGTAGGAATGTTTTTTTTCTTTTTTCTAGATATTAGCCTTTGTCGGATTTCTATTTTGCAAATATGTTATTTCAACTTATTATTTTGACTACTTTAGTGAAATATTTTAATATTGATATGACCAAATTAATCAATTTCCCCTCTGTGGCTGATGACATTTGAGATCTTATTTTGAAAGTCCTTCCTCATGTAGTGTACATTTAGGTTGTATGTAATTTGAACTCTACTGAGAAGCTTTAAAGGGCTTTGCTTTCCTCCCAGTTTTGCCCTTTTACCATCATTAGATGATTCAACAGGACTGGGACAGCAGATACAAATTACAGAGTTGGATGTGGTTTGGCAGATGTGCTCAAGGCATATTGATTTCTATCTACTTCAAAGTCATGTTGATGATCAAGTTCCTCCAACACAGTTTTCCCACCACCTTTAATGTACTGTCCTGGGCTATTTCTGCCTGAGATACTTGCCCCTTCTGGCTCATTTTACTTAGAAAGCTTGTGGAATCAGTAGAATGTATTCCCATTGCAAGAACAGCCCCTTTGCTGCTTCAGGCTGTGGTCAATGCTCATCCTTAGTCCATCTTCTCATAGACCGTCTGGGCGCTCAGAAATGTGCAGCCATTTCTTTTTACCCCTAAAGACCCTCTGGAGGAACCCTGTGTTAGAACCCAGCAACCTTAATCTGGGATGCTCAGCCATACTTAGTCACGCACTCTTTACTTTGAAGAGCAATCCATTTATTTTTATATAAATAAATCCTCTTGGGTCCTTTATGTTTTGATTTTTTTTCATTGAATGGGCCACACCTGCACAAATCTCAGACTAAACAGCTCCAGTCTGGGAATTCTTCGACTCAGAGAAAATTAACTATGAAAGGAGGCTTGAGGAACACTCAGTGGGTTCATGGGGAACACTTGGAAATATTGGGAGGCGTTCTGGGTGTTCACAATAGTGGGTGTGCCACCACCACCTAGAACCTGAAGGGTGGGAGTGCTCAATGTCTTACCATACCTTGGAAGGTCTGAAACAATGAAGAATTGCTTATTTCCCCAAATGCCAATAGTGCCCCACTGAGAAACAATGATTTAAATTCCTTTATTGTATAGTTGAAGAAAATGAGACTCAGAGAGTTCATTCAACAAGTGTCCAAGATCACACAGCTAAATCTAAACTAGAATATGACCTTCTAGACACTCAGGCCGTAGCCTTTCCTTAGAGATGAACACATTTTGTTGTGTGAGCTTGTTCCACTCTCTTCTTTTGAGTGGCAGGAGCCATTTCATGTATATCCTATTTTTGTTGTTTTTAATCTTTCTGTTTATTTTTTACTGGTTACAGCTGAGCTTGGTGATTACGATCCTGATGAGCATCCTGAGAATTACATCAGTGAATTTGAGATTTTCCCCAAGCAGTCACAGAAGCTGGAAAGAAAAATAGTGGAAATCCATAAAAATGAACTCAGGTAATAGCCATAGACGTTTGTAGGAATGATAGAGGTGAGAAAGTATTCATACGACAGGGAATGTGGAAATCATGTCGTGAGCTAAAAATATTTGTAATGTGGGGGTAGACTGTTTCAGCTGGCAGGGCAATATTTCTGGGCACTGGCAAGGTCCCCCATCAATGACAGTCTCAATGATGTGGGGTCCCCTGGGTGGCTGTTTATGAACCATAAGCAATTATTAGAGCCATATATTTTCTTATGGGTTTTGACTACTCTGAGTTTCTGAAAGTGAAATCTAGGATAATTAAGTAATCCTTTCTGTTTTGAACTTTGCATTGCCTCTCCCCTGTCCTGTGGTCTTTGCTTAAATTTTGACCCCAAGTATTAATAAAATGGAATCCATTGGCAAGGTTTCCTTTACTGAGCTGCTTTCAAGATAACAGATTCAGTGTCTGCTTCTCTTTGCCTTGTCTGTGAGGCTCCAGGATGATTCTTAACTGCAGAGCAGTACCATTAGAAGGAGCAAAGTCACATACAGTATTTATTCACTGTGTATTGGACACTATTTTAAGTACTTGTGAATATTGGTTCATTTAATCTTTGCAGTAGTCCAGGAGATAGGTGCCATGGTTCTTCTGTTTTACAGTTGAGGGAACTGAAGCACAGAGAGATTAAACATTTTACCGAAGATCACACAGCTAGCAAGTGATAGAGGCAGGATTTGAATCCAGGCGGCCTAGCTCCAGGCTTTTGAGTATTCTGATACTTCTACTATGCATAGGCTAACAGGTAGGAATGAAGCATGGATAGGAATCACCACCAGTTTGGAATCCAGGTAACTCAGGTATTCTAGTCTGTAACTAGAACTTAGATTCTTGCAAATCACAGGAAATTCATTTTGATAATAATAGCAAGCATGGGCTGTGCTATGACAAGTATGGATGAAGAATTATAAGCGCTGAGATGCTTCCACCTTCTGGGATTCTGGTAATTATATATATATACACAACTAATGTCGTTGGATTATGAGTCTGGAACAAATATCTGTCCCCTTGAGAGGGAGCGCCCAGATCCTGCTTTATGCTGGCACTCCCCCTTCTGGTGAGTTCGAGAAGACTGTACATGTGGGCCTTAAAGGGGGCAGCATGGTTCTGCTTTAGTAAGACCTCTGTTCTTAAGAGATAAAGATGATTAGACATCAAGAAATTGTACCGATTTCAGAAACTAATGTACCTTTTCCAGGGGTAATTTTAGGGTATCATCTCCTAAAGCTTTGTTGAAAATATGACAGTCTGCCTACTCTTTGTTCATTTAGGGGACTAGCAAGCTGGAGGTAAAAGTAAATTCCTGATGTTGCCATGGGGCTTCCCGGGGGGCTCAGCGGTAAAGAATCTGCCTGTGATGCAGAAGATGCACGAGATTCCACGAGTTCAATCCCTAGGTCAGGAAGATCCTGTCAGGGCATGGCACCTCACTCCAGTATTCTTACCTGAAGAGTCCCATGGACAGAGGAGCCTGGCAGGCTGCCGTCCATGGGGTCACAGGGAGTCCAACGCAGCTGAAACAGCTGAGTACAGTGTTGCATGAGGGCCGTGGACCAGCAGCATGTGGGCAGCCCAGGGTGAGACCCTTGGGACGAAGGAGTCACGGCCACTGTGCGGCTTAATGGTGAAAGGAGGTGGAACAGCCTGCTCTGAACAGAATTTGCAGGGCCTCAGATGCTTGGAACATATGATAATAAATGTTTGTTGAGCTCTTACTGGACGCCAAAATACTGTGCTAAGAGCCTGACATACACCACCCCACTCAGTCTTCCCAGACTCTACGAGGTAGGGTCCATTGTTGTTCCCCATCTGAGGGGAAGCAAGCACAGCCTGGAGTGAAGGACTTGTTAGTAGCAGAGTCTGGACTTGAACCTTGTTCTTACCTGACACTAACACCTATGCTCTTATCCCCTGGGCTGAGCAGCCATAAGGCAACCTGGTAGTCATGTTGATGTTCCTCGGTGATCACCGTGGTGAGGGTGGGGACTGTGGTAGAAGAACCAGTTAGTTCTGTCATCCATGAAACATGCTGGGGACCTCACAAGAATAGGAGTAGAGAAACCTAAAGAGGTTCTTGAGAGACATTGTAGCAAGACTTGGTGACCTACTGGGTTTCATGAGTAAATGAGTGGATCAAAGAAGATTCCAGATTGCCTTTTGTAATCAGAAAGCTGTACATTGAACCTTGTGCCAGCTCCTGAATTTGCTTATAACCCTGAAAGTAGTCATCATGCATCTAGAGAATATAGAGCTCCAGCAGTCAGCCATGGTTTGTAGATCCCAGAAATGAATGCCATGGCTTGGCCAACACTGCTTTGCTGTGTTGCAACAAGTTTGTAATGCCCAGAAGGCCCTTGTGAAGAAGTCAATGTTGTATGTGTGGAGGACGAAACAGCCAGAAATCATGTGATACTGCAAAGAGAGATTCAGACGATATTTTCCTGTGTGATTTGGCTCCTTTTTCTCCTTAAGTAGTCATATGTTTGCTTCTGCATCAGTGCAGTGGAGAGAGATTTCAGGTTTGATGAGAAGATAAGAAGAGCAGCCAAGCTGATAAGGTAGAAGAGAAGGGGCTTTCTAGAATTGGCTGGAAACTTGCTGCAGAGACTGGAGGTGACGCTGGGGATCAGCAAGCCCTCTGTGCACAGGTCATGAAAGTATTGATCTTCTTGCGTGGGAACTGGACCTTTGGCTGGACTGCTCTGCAAGCCTGAGAGTGCCAGGGAAGAGTCATGATGGCAGAGACCCATCTGTGACTTGGGGGTGCTGCACCAAGGTGTTACTATCTTACTCTCCATGGTTATCACAACACCTGTGACCCTTCCACACAACAAAGGGATAAAGCATGATCAATGATTTGTTGTTATGGAAACTTCCTGAAAGGTTTCCAGTTGGCCTTTGTTGGGGTTTGAAGGGTCCTCCAAATAATGTTCCGCTCCTACCCGTTTTCTGAAAAAATCAAGAAAGAGAACAAGAGATGGCAAAAGAGACTCTCAGACACTAGCAAAAGGACCATGATTTGCCAGATAAACAAACAGTATTAGCTCTGGGGAGTCACAGCCTTCTCCAGCCTTTTTACTTGATTAGAATCCTCCTCCTCCTATGCTCTCTGTGGAAGGACTGAAGTTGTGATTCTTGGGAGAAAATTAATCAGAGAGGAAAAACTTTCCTTCTTAGGAGGCTACACAGCACTTGAAGGTGGACCCAAGGTGGCTTGATAGACAGGCATTAATAAGAGAGTTCTTTAGGGGGAAGAAGGAGAGAGAGAGAAAGACTGGAATTTTGAGGTGCTTGAAAATATAAGGCCAAGATTTTAGCCAGAGTCTGCTTGGACTAAGTGCTTAGACTCTTTTAGATGTTGAAGAGATTTGTGAATGAAGTTCATGGGTCAGCTTTGCCTCTTCAAATGTGCCCCATCACTGACTGACGGAGGGGAGAAGACATAGTTTTGCAAGGGTAATACTGCAATTATTGATCATCTCAGTATCAGTCAAGGTAAGCTAGATTTTCCTGAGGAAACAACTCCTAAAAGCTCAGTGGGTTAGAACAAGAAAGGTTTGTTTCTTGCTCTGATGTACACCCACAAGAGGTCAGCTGGGGGACTTGGTTCATCATTGGCACTTAGGGAGTCACGGGCTTGGATTTGCCAGGAATAAGAGAGCTGTGGAAAGTCCTGCTTTAGCTTGGAAGTGATACATGTCACTTCTGCTTATCCACTGTGCCAGAGCTAGTCACATGGCCACACTCAACAGCCCGCCAGGCTCATCTGTCCATGGAGTTCTCCAGGCAAGAATACTGGAGGGGGTAGCCATTCCCTTTTCCTGAGCATCTTCCCAACCCAGGGATCGACCCTGAATCTCCTGCATTGCAGGTGGATTCTTTATCATCCGAGCCACCAGGAAAGCCCCAACACAACCGCCAGGAAGTGCAATTCTATCAGGTCCAGAAGGTGTGAAGTGGAAACAGCTAGCAAACATCTCTGAATGGCCTTCACAGTCTCATTGACTAATAGAGTTTTTGTTTTAACAGACTTTATTTTTTTGAAGAGTTTTAGTTTCACATCAGAATTAAGAAGAGGAAAGTATGCAGATTTCCTCTTTATTCCCCGCCCCTCTACTTGCACAGCTTCCCCCATATCTATGTCCGTCCCCCACCAGAGTGGTCCATTTGTTATAATAGATGAAACTACATTGATTTGTAGGTATTATGCACAGTCCATATACTTTAGGGTTCACCCTTGAGGTTGTACATTCTGTGGATTTGGACAACAGTATAATAACATATATCCACTATTATAATATCATACAGAAAATTTTCACTGCCCTGAACATGTTCTGTGCTCTGCCTTATTCATCCCTCCCTAACCTCTGGCAACCACTGATCTGTTACCTGTCTCCATAGTTTTGCCTTTTCTAGCATGTCATGTAGTTGAAACCTTATAGTATGCAGCCTTTTCAAATTAGCTTCTTTCACTAAGCAGTATGTACTTAAGATTCCTGCTTGTCTTTCTATTGATAGCTCATTTCTTTCTACTGCTGAATAATATTCTGTTGTATGTACCACAGTTTATTTATCCTTTTACCTACTGAAGAACATATGGTTGCTTTCAAGTTTTGGAAGTTATTATAATCATCCATGGGTAGGCTTTTGTGTGGGCATAAATTTTCATCTCCTTTGGGTAAATATCAGGAAGCATGATTGCTGGATTGTATGGTAAGAGTATATTTAATTTTGTAAGAACTGCCAAACTGTCTTCCAAGTTGGCTGTACCATTTTGCATTCTCACCAGCAATGAGTTCTTGTTGTTCCACAATCTTTACCAGCATTTGGTGTTTTCAGTGTTATGAATTTTGGCCATTCTAGTAGGTATATAGCTGACAGAGGTTTATTTAGAAAGATTTTTTGTAAAGGCATCTTTGGGCCTCCTAATGTCCTCTGAACTAGAGAATATGGATATGTATCATTTATCTTTTTGAATATATGTCAGTGCTAAAACTTGCTGAAGCCAAATGCTTCTTTTAGATCAGGTGTAGTTAATGAATTTGTTTGGCTCTTTGGGCTGAATGGTCTCAATTGCCACCACTCTGCTTCTGTAGAGTGACATAGATAATACATAAATGAGTAAGTGGTGATTCACTAAAACTTTATTGACAAAACAGATTGTGGACCAGATTTGATTCATGGGTTCCAGTTCGCTGACCTATTTTAAATATCTGACTTCCCTGGTGGCTCAGATAGTAAAGAATCTGCCTGCAATGCAAGAGACATGGGTTCGATCCCTGGGTCAGGAA
The DNA here is from genome assembly GCF_019320065.1 of Cervus canadensis. NCBI lineage: Eukaryota > Metazoa > Chordata > Mammalia > Artiodactyla > Cervidae > Cervus > Cervus canadensis. The sequence goes on along the minus strand of NC_057415.1, from coordinate 10,142,343 downwards.
GATGCCCTGGAGAAGGGAATGGCTACCCACTCCAGTATTCTTGCCTGGAGAATTCCTTGGACAGAGGAGCCTGACAGACTACAGTCCCTGGGGTTGCAAAGTGTCAGACACGGCTGAGTGACTAACACTTTGAGTTTTCAGAACAGATCTCGAATCAATTTTTTCTTCACTATCCTGACTCTGGTTGGATGGCATCACCGACTCAATGGACATGAGTTGGAGCAAGCTCCAGGAGATGGTGAAGGCCAGGGAAGCCTGGTGTGCTGTAGTCCATGGGGTCACAAAGAGTCAGACTCGACTGAGCGACTGAACAACAAATCCTGACTCTGCAGATAATTTTAAGGCAAAAAGATCTATATTTGTTTTTAAAATTTGGTATAAGAAACAAGCTCATAATTTATAGATTTTGAGTTTGGTATGCAGAGATGAGATTCTAGCAATAGGACTGCTTAGAAATAGGATATTCCTCCTAGAGCCCTCTGGTGGCTGGAGGAAGCCATTGCCATAATCCCTGCTGGGTGTATGTGCTATTGTGTCCCACTGTTTGCAACCCATGGACTGTAGCCCACCATGCTCCTCTGTCCATGGGATTTCCCAGGCAAGAATACTGGAATGGGTTGCCATTTCCTTTTCCAGGGGATCTTCCCAACCCAGGGATAGAACCCGTATCTCTTGTGTCTCCTGAATTGGCAGGCTGGTTCTTTATCACTCACACTACATTGGAAGCCCCCAGAGTCCCTGGGGATGTGACAGTTATGTTTTACTCTCTCGGTTTCTGTTTTCCACTGCTTTAATCCCAACCATCTGGGTTAAGAGGGATGACCTATGCCATTAGCCCTGAGAGTACTTGGAGGGGGTTGAAGATCAAGGAATAAGAATGACTTTACTATCAGGAACCCTGATAGGCTTCCCTGAAGTTTTTGCTGGAGTTTCTACTCAGCTAGTCCTCTCAATACCAGTTCATCAGGTTTCTCATCAGAAGCCAAGATTTTTGAATCAGTTCCAGTCACAAGTCATCAGCTTTTAAATATTCAGAAATCTCAGTTGGCAGTGAGGTGGTTTGATGGTGTATTCCTTGCCTTAAAGAGCATAAAAATGATTGGATTAGCCATCCCCGTAATGATCTAATACAGGGTGTTTTGTGCTGGAAGTAATGATGACACTGGGTGTATTTTAAACAGACTCGTTATCTCTTTTTATTTCTCAGAACTCACATTCTGTGTAAATCACGTGCCATGGCTTCCCGGCAAGGATTTATAATTTAAAAAATGTCTAGCTTTCCAGAAATAAGTGCCCTGCTATGGAAGTACCCTCTACCTGTGCTTCCAATTAGTAGTTTACCGGAGCCCCCTTAAGAGACTATTTTGTACAGTTTTGAGAAGAATGTTTACTGTGTAAAAGGAAGAGGGGAAATGTCAGATTATTTTACAACTCCAATCTTTCTTAAAACGTGCTTTTGCTCAGTCATCCCTCTTTCCCCTTGCCCTGTATCCTTTCTGTTCTCAAGGTTCTCATTCCAAAAGCCTAGAATCTCCTTTCCTTCCTCTGTCCCTCCCACTACCTTCCTCCTCCCCAGCCCTGCCCCGGAATCTCTTTCTCCTTACCTTTCTCTCTCTCCCAGCCATCCCTCTCCCTCTCTCTGGTAGGTTATCAAATCCATTTTCATTCTCTGATGTAATACTCTCCTTAGGAATGGGAAGATGGAATGATTTGGCATCAAATGACCCTCCTGTAGAAACTAAATCTTTGTATTATGTGGCTTAGAGTCAGGGACATTTCTAGAAAGCCTTGAAAGAAAGAAAGAGGGTGCTAAGTCATGCCCAACTCTTGTGATCCTATGGACTGTAGCCTGCCAGGCTCCTTGGTCAGGGAGAAATGATGTGTGCACCCAATCCATCAACATTTCTCATACAGATGAAATCTGGCTAAGGTGACTTGAAGGGAGAAAGCAATGTCATGGAAATGCAACATGGCTTTGAAGAAGGACTCAGTCATTACTTATTACACTCTTTGATTACCCTTGACATGTGGTTCTAAATTATGCATAGAATCAAAGACATTTTGAACTTTTGATGAAATTATAAGTGTATTTATCCATTCATCTATCCACACACCCATCGATGATCCATCCATCCACATATCTGTCCATCCCTTCATGCAGCAAATATTTGTTGAAGAGTAACTGTGTGTCAGAAACTGTAGAAGTGTTGGATGACCTACCTAGCCCAGTGGTCTGCTGCTTCTCCAACAAGCTGGGAGCCTCTTCATCATCTACGTGCTCCATGACCTGATGTTTTTGAAAGATTCTATCTGAAAACAATATTCATGAAACAACAACTAATTTGCTTCTGAATTTTTTATTCATCATCCAAAGGTATAATTATCATTCAAAGCCTTTGAATGTCAAGAGGTCACTAGTCCAAAGCAAAGAAACTCGACAGCTAATTATGACACTGGAGAGACTCTTGGAGTCCAAAGCAGAGGTTATAATGATAATCTTTGGACTACCATCTGACACAGATATATGTTTTTAGGCCAAATAATCGTTTTGAAAAATGGAAATCAGTTGGAATAAAATTCGAGCTTTACTTTCACCTGGGGGATTTGTTAACACAAAGCCCTGATACCAATACAGCGAAGTTAAGCAGCAGTGCCCTTTAAAAGAGTCATTTGTTCTCTGAGTCACCACCATCCTGCTCAGCCCGTTCACATTCTTCCTCCATGTGATCGTTTGTGACCACCTTGTTTCACCGATAAGGAAACAGAGGCCTGAGAAACTCACTTATTCAAGGCTATACAATTATGAAACAACAGAACTTGACCTGAAACCTGAGTGTTCCTATGAAGTACCCTGAAGTTTCTCTAAGAGGCTGTTCTTCTATATGTCTTGTCCCTGCCTGGCCCCAGAGCATCACCACTGTCTCCTCCAAAGCATGGCAGTCACCCACATTTGTAGCGTTCTATCTAATGCTCTGCATAGATGTGGTCCCTAATGGTCCTCAAAGATTTTACAGAATATAATTTCCCTAAGTAAAGAGAAGTGACAGACTGGGCACTCTTCCAGTCAGGATGTGGAAAGCATGAGACATTGATCTCCCTCTAACACCAAAATAGCATCAATAAGCTAGATAAATTACAAAGTCATATTTTAAAAACTCATGTGAACATGAGGATGTAAAGAAACCTCAATGTACTAAGATCCAGAATGTCCTTCCTGGGGCAGCAGAGACCTGCAGCTGCTTTCACCTCTGGTGGTAGGGAGAGGAGGAAGAATATGCCAGAGGAGGGCAGGGAGGAAGCTAAGCCTTTAACAAGCCTTTAGTGACTATGAGTGGGCTGACCTGACTGCTTGGGACCCCAGAGTCTCCAGAGTGAGTTGGAGTCTGGGACCTGAGAGTCTTCAGAGTGAGTTGTGCTTTCCTACCACCACTGGACCCCAGGCCTTCCCTGAGTGAAGAGGGGCAGTATGCCAAAGCTGGACAGGGCGGGAAGGCTGAGTGAAACCCTTCTGAGGCATTGCTGACCTTGAGCCAGGGCAGAACATCCCTTGACCATGGTGGCGGACACGACCACAGGAAGAAAAATAATCACCTGAGGTGCAGAGAGCCGTGGGTGGGACTGAAGAGCAAAGGAGATTTCCTGAAGCTCAGAGAGTTGGCAGCAAAGTCATAAAGCGTAGCAAGCTCTCCAGAGTCTCATGGATGCTCAGAATCCAAGCCCTGCTGAAGGGCAAGCTCTGAGAGCACTCTTAAGCTTTTGAGCCAGTGGTAAACAAACTGTAAAGTTGCAACCCAGTTGCAGCAAAACCTAAGCTAAGGCACGTTGAGAATTCTACTTTGCAGTAGCAGATCATTCTGTTGATCTTCTACCCATAAGCCTAATTCTGAAGCTTGCAGACCCAAATGGATCAGGTGGCGCCAAACCCACCTCCTTCGCTGTCCAACTGTGCTCCAACTGGCCCAAGTCATTGCTGACAAGATCCACACCTCACTCCACAATTAGGGTCCACTAATAATTTGCATTTCTTCTTGGGATGCTGTGCATTTTTGTACTCTGTGCAGTGCTATGCTAAAGGAGAAGCAATAAGAGAGTGTTTCTCTTGGCCAAAAAAAAAAAGGTATTCAGGACAGGCGGAAAGCAGATATATAGCTAAATACATAATCACTTGACCTTGCCTATTTTTTAAGAAAAGCATATCTTGAGAATTGTTAGTTCTCAAAAAAGAATTCAGCTTAACACTGGTCTTTATCTCTAAACATCTCATTAGAGACACTATTAATCTTAGTAGAACAGTTCCTGGTGCAAGATTTAAAGGATAGAAAATCATTATTTTCTATTACCAAACAGAGTTTTTGTCAGAAACAAATGGCCAGTGGGAGATTTGAAAGAAAAACAAATTTCTATTTAATTGATCTTAGTGTCTTCCTGAAAACCTACTAAATGGTTGCTTCCTCAGTGAGTCAGGGGAACTCAGGATTTTTTTTAGTGCTGTTGAGATCTCTACCTTTTCCCTTTTGGTTTTGAACCCTTTTCCTTCTCTGAACATTTGTAGCCTTTCTTTGTATGTGATTTTTTTAGATTAACTCTTTTAAGTATGTAGCCATTGGAGATCTAAGTCAAACCCAATGCAAATGATACCAATTTGAGTACTTTTATCTTGAAGAGGGGTCATTGCTTTATTGTAAATATCTTGACATGCTTCCTGACACTTCCACCAAAGAAAGATTTGCTGATTTCAGTTATGTGCAGAGCTAGCAAGGGAACAAATGCTATTCTGAGGACAAGGAGGGGGCACGCTCTGTGCCAGGCACTAATCTGATGGCTTTATATCCGTTAATTGTTTATTCTTTATACCAAATCTTAGAGACAGGTACTATTTTTAATCTTCATTGTGTGGAAACAGACAGACACAGCTTCAGTTGTTTTCTATTCCTGTGATCAGATCCTAGATCAGGGTTGAGCAAACTTTTCTATCCTAGGCCATTTAATAAATGTCTTAGGCTTTGCAGGACACATGGTTTCTGTTGGAATCACGCATTTTGCCATCGTAACAAGACCATGTCCACAGATGGTACCCGAGCAATTGGGTGTGTCTTTGTTCCAAAAAAACTTAATTGATGGAGACTGAAATTTGAACATCACATAATTTTCATAGGGCATGAAATTATTCTTTGATCGTTTTGGGCCATTTACAGATGGGAAAAAAAATCAAAACAAAAAGCATTCCTAGCTCCAGGGCTGTGCAAAACCAGACAGTGATCTGGATTTAGCCCACAGAGAGTCTAGTCTGGGGATCTCTGACCTAGATTAAAATGGAAACATCACTGCTGTCTAATCGGATCTAAATATCTGTCATCTGGGATGGAATGCCTCATCACTGATAAGATGAAAAATGCTTAGAATTTGAAAAATGCTTTCGAGAAGAACCAGTAGAAACCATGTCAGTTGGAAATGCTCAGCCTGGTATCCACGAGAGCAGGCAGATGGCCCTGGACCATATCGTGTTGGTAGCGCAGGTCCTGAGAAGCACATTGGAACCAGGCTGCCTTGGATTTATATTCACTCCTCCACTTAATACTTGAGTAACCTTGAACAGGTTACTTTTCCTCTTTGAGTGTCAGAATCCTCATCTATAAAATAAGCATAAGAATTCCTGCTTGATGAATATTAAGTGAAAAAAAAAATCTACTACTTGGCAATGTAAACAATTACATATTGCTCAGATCAGGAGAGTTTAGTAAAAGGTAGCTCTGAATTGATATCTAGTATATTCCTGACCTATTCTGTTTAGTTCAGCAGTGCTTTTAGATTGTATAGTACCTCACCCAGTAATTCTTCTATTAAAAAAGGCAGGAACTATTTCTCTTTTAATCATTGTATATGAATAAAATATAAAAGAGTATATGCAATATATGTGTAATTTAAAGAATAGTTGAAAAACACCCATGACCCCATAACTTTGCTTATGAATTAGAACAGTACCAGATGCTCTCAGGTCTCCTAACCTGACCCTCCCAAATTACCTCCCTTCCTTCTCTATGCTATTCTGAATTTTAGGTTATTCATTCTCTTATTTTGCTTTTATAAATATACTCCATACATCAGTGAGTAATATATACTTTGTTTTTTCCTGTTTTTGACATTCATACAAATGAAATCAAGCTCTATCCATGTATCTCACTTTCCCCCCATCAATATTATGGTTTTGAGGTTCTTCACATTGATGCATACAGTCATAGGTGTTCATTTCAGCTTCTGTGTAATTAATTTTCTATCATATGAACATATCACATTTTATGTATTCATTCTCCTGTTGATGGACATTGTCTCTAGGTTTCTGCTGTTATAAACAAAATTACTATGGCATCTTGAATACTTCTCATAGGGATATAAGTAAAAGAGTCCCTAGCATAGATACAAACCTAGGTGTAGAAAGCAGGTACAGACCTGGGTCATGCACAATTTCAGCTTTTCTAGGAAATGGTAGCTTGTTTGCTGAAAGGGCTGCTCCCTTCACATCCATAATGTATGAGTTCCCAGTGCTTCACAGTCTTTTCCCTTTCCTTTCCTTTTTTCCTTTAACTCTTAGAAATGGAAGCACAATACCAGCTCAGAAAAGTCAACAAAACATAAATTACAAAGCAAGTGTGTGTGTAACCACCACCCAGGTCAGAGAGAGAATTGGTAATACTCAGAAGTCCCTATTTTGCCCCTTCCCAATATTTATCTTCTCCCTTCCCCCTGAAAGGTAATCACATCTCTGACTAAATATTTTAGTTTTGTTTTGCTAATTTGAAAAAGTCATATAAGTGGAATTCATTCAGTGGGTATACATTTATATCTGGCCTGTTTCATTCAGTTTTATTTTTGTAATGGTCACTCATTTTGTGTGTGGCTTGAAGTCATTTATTTTCACAGCTGTATAATGTTCCATTGTATATCCAATCTACTGTTGGTAGACATTCATTTCCTACTTTTTGTTATTACAAATGGCACTACTGTAAAAATTCTATGTGTTTCTTGATGCAACAGACCTAGAGCCTGTTGTATGTATAATTTTGAATGGAATTACCGTGTTATAGGGTAAGCATGTTTAACTTCAGTAGATAATGTCAGTTTTCCAGATAGTTCTACCAAATTACTCTTTCACCAGCAGTATATGAAAGTTGCTTTTGCTGCACATTCTCATGAGTGCTTGGTATTCTTCTAAATTTGGGCTGTCAAATGAATGTGTAAATAACTTCTTAAAGTTTTTCATTTTCCTGACCTTAAAGAAGTTGAGGACATTTTCATGTGACTATTAGCTATTTGAATATCTTATTCTGTGAAGTATGTATTCAAGTCTTTTGCCATTTTACCTTCTGAGTTATCTTTTAGAATTATTTTATTATTTGTTATTATTGGAGGCTTTTTAAAAAAATTCTACATAGGAGTCATTTTTTTATTTGTACATGTTGCCAAAATCTTTTCCCATACTGGGGCTTGACTTTTCACTCCTGGATGGCACTCTGGATGAAAAGAGGTCTTTGAGTTCAGTGGTGTGTTCTCCAGGGCTGTATAGCACTGCACCTCTACTACCATCTGGGATGGAGTGTTTGCAATTAGATGCTCATCAGATAAAAGTACAGGAAAGTGGTCAGAAAGAGACCACCTAGGTAAGCAAAAATTCCTCACTTTCCAATATGAATTTCCAAATTATAACCTTTCAAAGGTAACTTGTTCCCAGACTGAATAGAAAAAGGTGTGCTTTAAAACTGAACTTGAATTTCAAGAATAAACAATGTTCAGCTTAACTTGAATTTCAAGAATAAGCAATGTTCAGAAACTATAAAACTCTTAGAGGAAAACATAGCCAAAACACTCTTTGACGTAAATGGCAGCAAGATCCTCTTTGACTCACCTCCCAGAGTAATGGAGATAAAAACAAAAATAAACAAATGAGACCTAATTAAACTTAAAAGTCTTTGCACAGCAAAGGAAACTATAAACAAGATGAAAAGACAGCCCTCAGAATGTGAGAAAATAATCGCAAATGAAGCAACTGACAAGGGATTAATCTCCAAAATATACAAGCAGCTCATGCATCTCAATATCAGAAAAACAAACAACCCAATCAAAAAATGGGAAAAAAATGTTTCTCCAGTTTTTAGAGAAACAGACATTTCTCCAAAGAAGACATACAGATGAGTAATGAACACATGAAAAGATGCTCAACATCATTCATTATTACAAACATGCAAATCAAAAATACAATGAGGTATCACCTCACACTGGTCAGGATGGCCATCATCAAAAAGTCTACAAACAATAAATGCTGGAGAGGTGTGGAGAAAAGGGAACCCTTCTGCACTGTTGGTGGGAATTAAATTGATACAGCCACTATGGAGAGCAATAGGGAGGTTCCTTAAAAATCTAGGAATAAAACTACCAGCAGTCCCACTACTGGGCATACACCCTGAGAAAACCTTAATTCAAAAAAAACACATGTACCCCAGTGTTCATTGCAGCACTATTTACAATAGCTAGGACATGGAAGCAACCTAGACGTTCATCGGCAGATGAATAGATAAGCTATGGTGTGTATGTATACATACATACACACATACAATGGAATATTATTCGGTCATAAGAAGGAATGAATTTGAGTCATTTGGGGTTGGTGAAGCTAGAGCCTGTTAGACTGAAGTAAGTCAGAAAGAGAAAAGCAAATATCATATATTAATGCATATATATGAAGTGTAGACAAATGTTTCTGATGAACCTGTCTGCAGAGCAGGAACGGAGACGCAGACATAGTGGGGTGGGGAAAGACCTGTGGACACAGTGGGGTTGGGAGAGGGTGGGATGGTTTTTGAGAGAGTAGCAGTGGAACATATGTAATACTATGTTTATAATAGGTAGCTAGTGCAAAGTTGCTATATAACACCAAGAGCTCAGCCTGGTGCTCTGTGACAACCTCGAGGAGTAGGATGGGGAGGGGTTGGAAGGGAGATTCAAGAGGGAGGGCATGGATGTATACTTGTGGCTGATTCCCATCGCTGTACAGCAGAGACCAACAAAACAGTGTAAAGCAATTATCCTCCAATTAAAAAAAAAAAAAGCCAATATGCGGCTTAGACAAAAAAAGGCTGCCAGTTTCCCATGAAGGGGAATGACCAGCTCTCTGGAGCAGAGGAGCTCTTCCTAGAATGGGGCAGAGTGAGAGCCTTTCATGTGAAGCAGTAAGATTTCCTGGAGCAGAGAGGATGGCCCGAGGCTGTGGGAGGCACTGGGCCGCTTTAGCTCTAGTCCTGCTTCTCTTTGGCCTCCATCTGGGTCGCTGGGCTAAAGTTTTGCTTTGGGGGCCACCAGAGTGGGGTGCTGCTTAGGAACGTGCCGGTCAGCTCAGCTTTGTCCTTTGTTCCCCGCCAGCGGGTAGAGTGAGTGTATGAAAGAGTGAGAGACAGAATAGAGACAGTGTGTGTGTGAGGGTGGGGTGGGCATGGTGGGGAGGCAGGAAGCCCCCGGTACTTGGATTCAATCATTTTCTTTATTTTCTGGTGAAACGTAGGCTATTACTTCAGGGACTTATGAGAGAGCTATGAAGAGAGAAATACCTGTATGTTTTGAAAAAACTTTCAGAAACTCCCTTTTCCCTTCCCGAAAAAAAATACTTCATGATTTTCTTGAATCTCTTGTTACTTTATCAAGAAGAGAAATAATTATAATGGCTATGACTTGAAAAAACAGAAAGAAATGGTCCATGGATTTGATGGATTGAAAGGGTCATATAGTACTGAGCGGGGTGAATAAATAAAGAGGCACCTTTTATCTACATCCCAGTGAAATTTCAGAACACCAAAACTAAAAAGAAAATCGGGAAAGGCTTTAGAAAGACTTGACTCTCCTAAAGCAGGTGTTTGAGTTAATCCCTCAAGAATATATTCTGTAAAGGATGAATTTAAAGATTATCCCCTCTATTAAGAGAAAAAAGTAGCATATGTGGCTCCCTTCCCTTCCTTCTCCAAGTCCCTGTGGATAATAGAAAATGTATTAGAAAACAGACTAACATCTTTGCATCAACAGTCCTGTGGTATCTCTGGAAGATAGGAAACAAATGGAAGGAATCCAGGTCAAACACATACAGAAAATAGGAGTCGTTCTGTGTACTTCTGGCAACAGATAACAGGTCAGCCATCATGGTGGGTGCGTTTGGAACATTGGTTTCCCTGTGCTAAGTCATAGGCAATAGCAGGCTTGAGCTGGAGGTACCTTGTATGGATAATACCCTGAAGGAACTAGTCTTCAGCCTGAAATCAAGTTACTAACTCACACTCTTCTCACATGGCATGTACTGCCCTTCCCTACAACCTCTGGAGTCCATTGTACTAAACAAATAACATAAAATACAAGCATGAGCATCAAACCAAGAATCACCAAACACTTAATGAAGGAAACATCAGTTCATTGAATAAGACACTCTGATGCAGCAAACCAAAGGGCTGTCACCAAGAAAGTAGTATTAATGGAATCAAAGGGATTGGACTTTAAAAGAAACCAAGTAGATATCCTCAGAGGAGAAAGAAGAATTTATTTCATAAAACAAGAACAGGCATCTATTTCAAGAGCCAAGTAAATATTACATTGGAAATGAAACATTTAATTGATATTTTAAAAATCATCCATAAATGGGATGAAAAACAGGATGCACATAGCTGAAGAAGAAATTAAACTGGAGGCTTGAATAAAGAAATAATTTGGAATGTATTATAAGAAGCAGATTTAAAGAATGAAACAAAGCTTAAAAAGACACAGAGGATAATACTAGGAGTTTCAAGATCCATTTACTGCTGCTGCTGAATCTTACTAGTTAGTTAAGTCGCTCAGTCGTGTCCGACTCTTTGTGACCCCATGGACTGTAGCCCACCAGGCTCCTCCATCCTTGGGATTCTCCAGGCAAGAATACTGGAGTGGGTTGCCATTTCCTTCCTAGGGTCTCTCAAAAGAGAGGATCAAGAGAGAGTGGTTGAGGTGAGGAAGGAGACTGGGAAGAGAAGAAAAAAATCAAAGAAATGGCCAAAGATGAGTTGTCTGGGGGCCTCCCTGGTAGCTCACTGGTAAAGAATCTGCCTGCCAATGCAGGAGACACTGGTTCAGTCCCTGATCTGGGAAGATCCCACATGCCTTGAAGCAGCTAAGCCCATGCTCTACAGCTATTGAGCCCATGGTGCTCGAGAGCCTGAAGCTGCAACTACTGAAGCCTGTTGAGTCCTAAAGCCCGTGTTCCACAAGAGAAACCACTGCAATGAGAAGCCCGTGCATTACCACAAGAATGCAACCTCCCGACTCGCCGCAACTAGAAAAAAAGCCCATGCAGCAACAAAGACCCAGCACAGCCAAAAAGAAAGAAAGAAGGAAAATTATAAAAAGATGAGTTGTCTGATTACAAGTGTCCCTACAGTGCTTGGGCTTCCTAGGTGGCTCAGTGGTAAAAAATCTGCCTGCCAATGCAGGAGATGCAGGGAACATGGGTTCTGTCTGTGGGTCAGGAAGATCCTCTGGAGAATGAAATGGCAACCCACTCCAGTATTCTTGCCTGGGAAATCCCAAGAACAGAGGCGCCTGGTGGGCTATATAGTTCATGGGGTTGCTTTTGCATGGGGTTCATGGGGTTGGACACGACTTGGCGACTAAACAACCACAGTGCTCATCTTGACAAATGAATAAAGACGTATCAGGGTGAACATTCAGAGTAAAGAGATCTTGAAAAGCTTCACAGAGAAGAAAAATGGGATACTGTTTTGGTTACAAGCATAAGGACTCTTAGCTGTCTTGAGTGGGTGGAAAGGGAATCCATCTTTGGGGAGAGGCATGCATGGAAATAGTTAATATTGCAGTATAGTTTTACACTGTGAATATAAAACTGAATTCCTGTTGTTAGCAAGCTCTTCTTGGTTGCTCAGGTTACTTACTATCCTTGGAGAATGGTTTGGATTCTCTATGATACATGTGAAATGTTAATGTTAGTCAAAAGCGGAGTGTTTGAAATGCTGTACAATCCTGGTTTGGAAGCTAGCCCTGAAAGGACTTCATAGCCATCTATATTTGCAGCCCCCTTTCTCTTCCTGGGACCAAGACCTTGTTTACCACCCTGGAGGACACAGCTCAGACTAGAAATGGCTGAGATTTCCTTTCAAAATCCAGGGCTTTCCGATAGAATGGTTGACAGCTCTTCTTTCCTGGATGGCTCTGTTTAGGCTGCTGATGGTGTAACATTTTCTACTCAACAAGAAAAAAATGCCCTGTATCCTGGAGAATCTTTTGAAATAAATAGGAAAGAACAGATGCTGAGTTTTAGTTCATATTAAGATTGGATTTGCAAGGGCCTACTTATTAGTAACTTGATAACCTTGATTTAACTGTCCAGGTCACTGGAGTCCTCATAGTACATGTGTGTTTATTATAGAACAATTAACCAAGGAACACGGGCTAAGATTTCTTAGCAAAGGCTCCTTGTGGGAGGAATAATGACCAGTTTATTGATCAGTATTTCTATAGGGATTTCTCTCTTGGTTTAGTTAAGAATATCATATTTTATTGATTGAAGGGATTCTGTGGTTCTGTTATTTTTCATGTTAACTCCCTGAACTTTTCTTGTGTGATTTTAGAGGGCAGAGCCCACCAGTTGCTGAATTTAACTTACTCCTGAAAGCTCACACTTTGGAAACCTATGGGGTGGATCCTCACCCATGCAAGGTAACTACCTCTCACTGCAGATTGACAGATAATGATTGTTTCACCCAACAGGCAATTAATTGGTATACAGGCCTGAAGGAGCCCTTCTGGGATATTCCCACAGCCTGCTCCATCACCCCTAATGGGAAGGGACAACAGTGTACTGCAGTCACATGTTTATGTAGTTGATTTTCTCCATCGGAGTCTTCTAATTGCTTGCTCATTCACTCATCCATCAATTGGATGGTTTTACCTCGCGAGAAGTTGTGGGATCCTAACGGGTTTGTTTGCAAAGGCCATTGCCAGCAAGAATGCAGTCTTTAACAGTGGGTAAGCAGAAGGAAGGGCTTCCCAGGTGGCGCTAGTGGGAAAGAACCCACCTGCCAGTGCAGGGAGATGTAACAGACGTGCGTTTGATCCCTGGGTTGGGAAGATCCTCTGGAGGAGGACATAGCAACCCACTCCAGTATTCTTGCCTAGAGAATCTCATTGACAGAGAAGCCTGGCAGGCTACAGTCCATGGGGTCACACAGAGTTGGACATGACTGAAGCAACATAGCACACACACAAGTAGAAGGAAAAATCTTTCAATTGATCTTTAGAGTATATACTTTTCTTTCTTCCTTTACTTGACTTACTTGAGAGTTTTTCTCTCAAGTGGGTGATCAAGACCACGTGTATCAGAAACACTCAGGCCCCACCCCAGAGCCACTGATCAGCATCTCTGGGGAACCTGGAACCTGCCTTTTAAACAAGCTCCCAACGTGGTACTTAAGCACATGTGTTTCAGAAGCGTTTTATGAAAACAGTGTTCTTTTCATATTCTAAAGCCACTGCACATCAATCAGACATTAACCTGAATCCTCAGCTAAGCATTTATATCAGCCAGGCTCTTAAAGGTGTGTTTTTGAGTTGTACTAGAACATTTCTTTACCCAGGTGGGACCAGCTAATGGTATTTGGAGAAGTCCCCGGTACTAGAGCTCGTAGCTCAGGCTGGACCTTAGAAGGGCCTGGGGAGCCCCATCACCCCCTGTTGTCCAGTCCCATGGGGATGTGAGGGTGCAGCCCCGGCAGAGAGCTGGCAGGCTGGTTGACCGTGGCATGTGCCTCTTCTTCCTCTGCCCACATGATTATTGTAGAGTATTTGCCAGATGTCTCTTCCTGCTAATGGTATAAATTAGATTATTCCACTGCATGAATTAGATTTTATCCACAAATTTGAGCCTCTCTGTCTGTTTTATTTATTACCTGGAGACTGACTTGAGTTTTGTTGTTATCATTGTTGTTCCTTTGTCTTAATTTATCCATGCTTAGTTTTCCTGCTGGAGACTGGAATCAAAGTAGGCATTTCCAGGCATATCTTTATTTTTAAATTACCAGATATCCCATATGGGGTTGACTAGTTAGTTTAGATGCTCAGGGCTTTGGTTTCAGGGCTAATGACAACCAAGAACAGTTTTTCTACTTACATGGTGGATCTGAGAACTCAGACAGTCCCACAAGACACTTGGAAGTAGACTAGTGGTTTGGGAGTAACCTGTATTTCCCAGGAGGTTTCTGGGGAGGCAGAGGTCCACTCCTCAAATGGAAAAGCTACACATTCCTGGCCCTCGCCCACATTTTAGAGGTACTATCCTTGGAAGTCCCATCTGAGAAACTTAGTTTATGGCTACGATCATTGTACTTAACCTAAAATTCACCCAGATCGAGGATGAATAAGCATATCATGTATCCTTTATTTGATATTCCTTAATTGAATATGTTCTTATTTCTGTTTTTTTTTTTCTTTCAGGATTCAACAGGCACAACAACATTTTTAGGATTCACCGCTGCAGGCTTTGTGGTATTCCAGGGAAATAAGAGAATCCATTTGTTAAAGTGGTGAGTACTTCTTTGGAAAACAATTCTTGCTTTTTCTTAATCTTGTTTTTCTTTCCCAGTCTTTGACTTTCTGTTTGGAACTGCCAGGTAGAATGCCTAAGGTCCATTGCCCTGCCTTGGAGCTTCTTACAAAGAGATTATTCATCTATAAATGAAGTTCAATCTTGGTTTCCCTAGACCTCAGGAGACCTGGAGTGTGTCCCAGGCTCAGAGGCTCTGCCTCCAAAGGGAAGGTGTCCAGGATTCCTGGTGAAGAAATACCAGGGGTGGCCACAGGGTGCCTCAGGGCAGGGTTAGGGTGCAAGTTCCATCAGACAACAGGGACCCCCTCTATTTCTGCCACTTCTTTTTATTCTCTTCTGTTGAATTCTTGCTGCAGACCCACCCCTCTGTAATCCAGTGTATCAGTGAAGATGCTTTTGACTCAAAGGAACAGGAAAGTCTGCTCACAGTGGCTTACAGATGAGAGGACAGCAAAAGTTCCAGGGGTCTGGCAGCCCCATGGTCCTTTAACTTAACTGCCTGGCAGCATCATGAAGGACTTGCGCCTTTGCATTTTCTTCTCTGCAGTCACAGGGTGGTAGCTTTTGTCCCCAGATTCGTGCTTATAAAGTGGCCATGCATGCAACTTCAGTTGTTACATCTTCCCATGGCCACACCCTCAAGGAGAAGAGCCCTTTGCATGTGTCTCCTGTGAAGACAAGGATAACTTTTTCAGAAGCTCTGTAAGAGACTTCCTGTGTATGTAATTGGGCAGGGTTGGGTCATATGTGCCTCCTTAAACCAGTCCTTCCAAGAAGTAGAATTCTGTGATGAGGTTGGTCAAATCAGGATCCATCCTCATGGGGAGAACATCATCTGTATGAACACTTGATCTAGAGGAAGAATAAAGTATGGGTTCTGTCAGTAAGGACGTGGGAGAATGGACCAGTGGGCCCGCTGTGTCCAATCAAGGAACAAAAATACCCCAATAAAAAAATTTTTTTAAATAAAGAGAAAGACAAATAAAAAAAAAGGACTTACCCTGACTGTACTTTAAAACACAAAGAGTGAAGAAGGCTGAACATTTTGTGTATATTGGAATACTGTAAGGGCTTAGTCTTGTTCACAGCTTCAGCTTGATTTGGTTCCGCCTCTGATGGTCCTTGACAGATTTGTCACCTGGTCTCTGGGTGGTGGACTCACTCTCTTGGCTTGAGCCCTAGGGGTCAGAAGTTTTTGATGGGCCTTTGGGCATCCACCCTCAGTCCTGGATTGAAAATGCTCTCTCATGGTTATCTGAACCTCCATTTCATGGTTCTTTTAGCATCAGAATTTCTTCCAGCACCTTTTTATCAAGTCCTCATCTACCCCATAGCTTCTTGGCACTCTCTGAGCACCTGCCTTCCCTTCAAACCTTCTCTACAAGAATAGAATCAATCAGCTCATGTCCACTTTGCTTCCTACACCTTCTGCTCTGTTTTTATGATCAGCCTTCTCTTCCTAAGAACCTGAATTTGCCTAAATATCTTCCCTACCTACTCTATCATTGCCTTTATTCATGTTATACTGTCAGTTCGCATCTGTGCCCACATACTCTCTTCCTCCATAATGAGCATTCTCAAATGTTTGTGTGTCTTTAATAAATCACTTAACTGTCTGAGTCTCAACGTACTCATTCATATTTTATGAATTTTATGAATTCATATTTTATGGGCATTCATTATATCCAACTACTTTACAGGAAAGAAAGATGGTGGGGGAAAGGAAATGAAATAGTGTATGTGAAAGTGATTTGATTTGTGAACTAGGATGTTTTATAAATACATAGCATGGTGGGTTACCTACTTTCTTCTCTGTGTTCTCAGTATTTGTAAAGAAGCTCTGATGTTAACCACCCTTCACTCCATTCCAGAATAATTTCCCTAGGGATTTTCTGACTTTGGGGAGCATGGGTAATATGGGCGGGGCTTCCCCCATTCTCTCCTACAATTACAAAAGGCTTGAGGGTCCTGCAGGGTATTTGATCCTCAGGTACTACTCAACTCTGGAGTCCTTGGGTTAGATGCATGCATATTGATTGCAAGTCTCTCCCCTTGGGACTTTAGTTTCTTCTCGGGTCCACTGAAGAGTTGAGATGGACAGTCCCCAGATCTTTTGTTTCTAGGTTCTAAATCTTGGTGTTTCTGGTGGGATGTTGTCATCCCCATCTCTTCCAGCCATGGCTTAGGAACACATTTGTAACAGCCATGTACATGTTACTAAAATAAATTTTCTTCCCACGTTAAACCTAGTGTTGTTTTGTTTTGAACATCCACTGAACTTTATCCCTCTTGCAAATCCTCACCACAGCTTAATATGACCTCACTGTTCTTTTTCCCCAGGAAAAGCACAGGGGCACATATCACTGTCCTAGGAATTAGATCAAAGGAATAAAAATAGAATTCCCTCCTCTCTTTACACTTATCTTCTTACCAAAGAGGTGACCTTAGGTCTACATTTCAGGTAGATTTTAACTGAGCATCTCCTTAAGATGAAGCCTCAAGTCTTTTGTCTATAGTTCCTCAAGGTATCCTTATAGTTTTGAGCATCTCATTATCTAACAAAATGGTTCGTTTATAAACCGGGAGGGCAGAAATGAGAATTTTGCAATATGCATGTCTTGGAGATGGATGTGAAAGGATGTAGATATTGTGAATCCATATGGTTTCATTAACCAAATCTGAAATAACTATTATATACTTCCTACCTCACAAAGTGCATTGGCCAATTAATATTGTTTTGGTCATTAATATTCATGAAACCTCTAGAGCTCCTTGGAAGAAAGGTACAGCTTAACTGTAAAAAATAGGATAAATAATTCTGAGCTGCCTACAGATCCTCTCTTGGGAAGAAAATTGTTGTAGAATTCACTTGGGGACTCTTCCCTGCTCATTTGGCCTCCAGCAATGATAAGATAATATCTTGTTTCATTGCTGTCTGCTTGGCATTTGTGAGTCAGATGGATTCCTATGGGAAAGCAGGTACCTTAATTAGCTGCCACTTTTTTTTTTCTTCTCACCCAAAGAGATTTTCTTTTCTTAGGCCAGATGTCTGCAAATTGAAGTTTGAAGGGAAGACATTTTATGTGATTGGCACCCAGAAGGAGGTCAGAAACTGCCTTTCTACCTGTCTGTTGTTGAGTGTGCATGCATGTGTTTGTACATGTGTGTGTGGGGGTGTGCCTTTCTACCTGTCTGTTGTTGAGTGTGCATGCATGTGTTTGTACATGTGTGTGTGGGTGTGCCTGTGTGTGAGAAAGTTTCAGGTATGGCATGTGCCTGTAGTAATGTAGCCCCCAAAGACCATGATGTTAAAGTTTGTGATGATACCAGAAATTAAGAGGTAAATAACACCAGGTTTACACATTTAAGAATTAATCCAGTGAACAATGCTGACCATATACCCCTGTGTGAAAACTAGGTTGTGATAGACTTGGGCTTTCCAGTGCTTCAGATGGTAAAGAATACACCTGCAATGCAGGAGACCCAGGGTTTGATCCCTGAGTTGGAAAGATCCCCTGGAGAAGGGAATGACAACCCACTTCAGTATTCTTGCCTGGAGAATTCTATGGACAGAGGAGCCTGGTGGGCTAGAGTCGATGGGGATACAAAGAGTCAGACATGACTGAGCTACTAACACTTTAACTTTCACTGACTTGAGAAATAGCTAATGACTCTTCTCCCTACTTCTATCAATCGCAAGAATACAAATTAGGAAACAAATTAATGATACTTAAAGATAGACATCAACCAGTGTTGATTAGAGTTTTATAAAAAGTATAAGTCTTGGGGATCTTAAAATCAAGGAGTTACCACATGTAGGTTGGGTTTATCATTTGGGAGGAGACTATTACTGAAGAGCCTCAGAGCTCAGTCAGAAAGTTTCTCCATTTTCATGGGCCAAGTGTTTAAGCACTAGATATTCAAAAATAGTGAGTAAATTTTTAAATTCATCCAAGTCTGATTGAGAGGTAGGTGATGCCTGGAGTGTTGAGAAAGATTATGAAACTGTTCTTTATCCAAAACAGGACCTGGAGAGGTTAGTGATATCTGCAAAGGGTGAGGGAAGGGGGAATATGATTTTAGCATCTTCTAAGTACATAGAAGAACTGTACAAAAAAGATCTTCACGACCCAGATAATCACAGTGGTGTGATCACTGACCTAGAGCCAGACATTCTGGAATGTGAAGTCAAGTGGGCCTTAGAAAGCATCACTATGAACAAAGCTAGTGGAGGTGATGGAATTCCAGTTGAGCTACTTCAAATCCTGAAAGATGATGCTGTGAAAGTGCTGCACTCAATATGCCAGCAAATTTGGAAAACTCAGCAGTGGCCACAGGACTGGAAAAAGTCGTTTTCATTCCAATCCCTAAGAAAGGCAATCCCAAAGAATGCTCAAACTACCGCACAATTGCACTCATCTCACACGCTAGTAAAGTAATGCTCAAAATTCTCCAAGCCAGGCTTTAGCAATATGTGAACCGAGAACTTCCAGATGTTCAAGCTGGTTTTAGAAAAGGCAGAGGAACCAGAGATCAAATTGCCAATATCCGCTGGATCATCGAAAAAGCAAGAGAGTTCCAGAAAAACATCTGTTTCTGCTTTATTGACTATGCCAAAGCCTTCGACTGTGTGGATCACTGGGCATACACACCGAGGAAACCAGATCTGAAAGAGACACGTGCACCCCAATGTTCATCGCAGCACTGTATATAGTAGCCAGGACATGGAAGCAACCTAGATGCCCATCAGCAGACGAATGGATAAGGAAGCTGTGGTACATATACACCATGGAATATTACTCAGCCATTAAAAAGAATTCATTTGAATCAGTTCTAATGAGATGGATGAAACTGGAGCCCATTATACAGAGTGAAGTAAGCCAGAAAGATAAACACCATTACAGTATACTAACACATATATATGGAATTTAGAAAGATGGTAATGATAACCTATATGCAAAACAGAAAAAGAGACACAGATGTACAGAACAGACTTTTGGACTCTGTGGGAGAAGGCGAGGGTGGGATGTTTCGAGAGAACAGCATCGAAGCATGTATATTATCTAGGGTGAAACAGATCACCAGCCCAGGTTGGATGCATGAGACAAGTGCTCGGGCCTGGTGCACTGGGAAGACCCAGAGGAATCGGCTGGAGAGGGAGGTGGGAAGGGGATCGGGATGGGGAATACATGTAAATCCATGGCTGATTCATGTCAATGTATGACAAAAACCACTACAATATTGTAAAGTAATTAGCCTCCAACTAATCAAAATAAATGGAAAACATACAAACAAATAAACAAAAAAACCAATAAACTGTGGAAAATTCTTAAAGAGATGGAAATACCAGACCACCTGACCTGTCTCTTGAGAAACCTGTATGCAGGTCAGGAAGCAACAGTTAGAACTGGACATGGAACAACAGACTGGGTCCAAATAGGAAAAGAAGTACGTCAAGGCTGTATATTGTCACCCTGCTTACTTAACTTATATGCAGAGTACATCATGAGAAATGCTGGTCTGGAAGAAGCACCAGCTGGAATCAAGATTGCTGGGAGAAATATCGATAACCTCAGATATGCAGATGACACCACCCTTATGGCAGAGAGTGAAGAGGAACTAAAAAGCCTCTTGATGAAAGTGAAAGAGGAGAGTGAAAAAGTTGGCTTAAAGCTTAACATTCAGAAAACTAAGATCATGGCATCTGGTCCCATCACCTCATGGGAAATAGATGGGGAGACAGTGGAAACAGTGTCAGATTTATTTTTTTTGGGCTCCCAAATCACTGCAGATGGTGATTGCAGCCATGAAATTAAAGGACGCTTACTCCTTGGAAGGAAAGTTATGACCAACCTAGACAGCATATTAAAAAGCAGAGACATTACTTTGCCAACAAAGGTCCGTCTGGTCAAAGCTATGGTTTTTCCAGTGGTCATGTATGGATGTGAGAGTTGGACTGTGAAGAAAGCTGAGCTCGGAAAAATTGATGCTTTTGAACTGTGGTATTGGAGGAGACTCTTGAGAGTCCCTTGGACTGCAAGGAGATCCAACCAGTCCATCCTAAAGGAGATCAGTCCTGGGTGTTCATTGGAAGGACTGATGCTGAAGCTGAAACTGCAATACTTTGGCCACCTCATGTGAAGAGTTGACTCATTGGAAAAGACCCTGATGCTGGGAGGAATTGGGGGCAGGAGGAGGAGGGGACGACAGAGGATGAGATGGTTGGATGGCGTCTCCGACTCGATGGATATGAGTTTGAGTAAACTCCAGGAGTTGGTGATGGACAGGGAGGCCTGGCGTGCTGCAATTCATGGGGTCGCAAAGAGTCAGACACGACTGAGCGACTGAACTGAACTGAACTGAAGTGCATAGTAATGCATAAGTTACTTCAATTCTGTTTGGTAGGTGGTGGGATACAAATAAGTAAACTCTTAAAAGAAAAATATGAAAAACTGTGTTTAACATGCCCTTAATTGTTTTGTTATATTTTATTAGAAAAAAGCTGTGTTGGCATTTCATACTTCAACACCAGCTGCCTGCAAGCATCTTTGGAAGTGTGGGGTGGAGAACCAGGCCTTTTATAAGTAAGTCACTTTTATTCATTTAATCATAGGTTTGAAAAAGCACTTCTGGAGTCCTTTATGTTTCACAAATAGCTACATATTCATTTCTTTTAATATAGTTCTTTTTTATTATATTTAAGTGAGTTATAAATTTGCTGCATTATTCAGAGTGACTCCCAACCACTGTTGGCCTGACCATGTCTTGAACTTTATACTGGGTGTTTCCTAATTGCTGTGGGCTTTTTGGGGGGAGGGGCATTGTTGTTTCCATTCAAATGTCACAGGATCTGTTTTTGGTTGGTTCCCCCCTTAGAAGCAGACCTTGGGAAGAGCTTAGTGCAAATCAGGTGTGGTTACTGAATGTACCAATAGGGGAGTAGAGGAAGGAGAGGGGAAGCAAGAAATATAGGGCATGATATTGAGTAGTCACTACTGTGAGCCGCTGGACTCAGCTGTGTCTGCTCCAGCAGACTGCAGAATGTGCCTCAAAGTTCTCCCACTGACTGGCAAAGAGGTTGGTCTGTTCATCTACCAATTCACCATTCATTTTAGTTTAGGGACACTTACGAGGGCAGAATTAATACTCTCTAGCACTTCTGACTTACGCTGAGCTTGGGTTGTACGTGCTCTCAACAACAGAATAAGAAACCTTAGACAGAGAGTCACACATATATTCCTGGTAAGAAGGCTTCAGTGTTTAGAGAGGAGAGCCAAACATTTGTAGGTAGAATGCCATCAGGGTCTTCTAGGATCATAGAAAGTCAGTGCTGCACAGAACTTCAGAAACCATCCATGAAACTCTCAGGTTTCAAAAAGGTTCAAATTTAGGATTTTTCCATAAGTTCTAGCTTCTCCTCTTTGAGATTGTTACTGATTGGAAGAGCAGTGGTGATGGATGCAGTCAGGAGCCTAGCGAGCACTGCCTGGGGTGTCAGCACCACTCACCCCTGGAATTCATCCAGGTGGATTTTGTCTCACTCTGCCACCCTGCCCCCCTACACTGAAATAGTCTTACCTATTAGACTCACCTGAAACTGCTGACTCTCTGATCATCCTGGGTTTTGGCTTACAAGGGCCTTCCAGAGAATGAAGGCTGAAACAGTGTTTTTCAAACCCCTTTTAAGCCACAGAACTCTCCTTCTTACACAGAAAGTGTAGACAAAGCCTATGTAAAAAAAGATAAAAATAGAGAAGCTGTGCTGTTGGTGGGGACCAAAGTTGGGACTGGGGACTAGAGACCCTTGACTCATTGCTCACTACTCCACAGGAGGTTGGGTGACCAGTTGTCTGAGTTTGCCCATGACTTTCCCAGGTTTGGAATGAGAACTCCCAAGTCCTGGGCAGATGCTGTCAGGAGCATAATTTGAACATGCTTGGATGAGATGATTCACAAAATGCTGTGCTTCTAGGAATGATGATGCATATCAGTAAGACATCAAGGCATCTGTGAGTCTCCTACAGTGTTTGAAGACTGGTAAATAAAGAATAGCTGATGACCTCTGAAAACTCAGCATGTCTAGACCACTCCATTCACATGACAGCAGAGAGAAGGAGAGGCAGACAGTCTGGGGTGCTCTTAGTCTTAGTTGGAGCCTACACATTTTTGTTTTTAATCATTTAAAAAAATTGAGATAATACTCACATACTATAAGATCAACTGCTTTAATGTGTAAGTTCACTGGTTTTAGTATAATTCACCAATTTATGCAACCACCACCACAATCCAATTATTCAGGACATTGAATAGTTTTTGCACATGTATTGTTTTATCATGAGTGAGAGAGTCAGTTGGTATATGGAGTAAAATAAATGTAAAAACTGAATTGAAAAGAGGGGAGGGAAGGGGGAAAAACCCACAATCAAAGGCATCCATTTGGGGCATTTGGAGTAGGCTCATTATCTGGCAGCTAACAAAGTAGTCTGACAATTCTGTCACTGAATGGGCCAAGCAGGCATATCAAAGAAATCACTTCCAGTCATCTGTAGAAGCTTCAGAAGACCCGAGGAGTGTAACTGTGAGAACAGGTGGCACCATACAGAGTTGACTGAGTCCTTGCGTCAACACCTCTGCTCTGGTTGGGCCAGGCTACCCCATCTCTCCCATTAGGACTTCTAATCCCTAATATTTATCCTGACCTGAGATTTGCCCAAACATTGTGTTCCACCATTATCCCACAATTATCCCTGTTCCTTAAGAAAGAGGAAAGATTAGCTTATCCTGACCCAGCAGTGTGACCTTGAACCAATGGCTGGCCACATCTGGCTCATCTGTTGAAGGGAGGGAGCTGGGACTCAGGTATGATTTGCTTGTATCACTGTGGCCTCGTGTTAAGCATAGTGGGCTTTGGAGGCCAACAGACTTGGGTTTGAATCTCGATTCTGTTGCTTACTAGTCTCGTGTGACCTGAAACAAAACAATGAACACTTTGAGCCTTATCTTTATTTTTCATCTGTAAAATTCAGTTGGTAATCCCTGCCCTGCAGCGTCTAGTCCTGCCAGGCACACTGACCATCAATAAGTGGTAACTGCTGCTGTGACTGGGATGACTCCCTGCTCCATGAATGGGAATGTCTTCTGAGTGCCGGTTGGCTGCAGAGCCCACTCCCTTTGCTTCTGAAGGGCTCTGACTCTCTGAAGCTCTGAACTTCCTCCACTGCCCGCTTCCTTTCCTGGCCCTGCTTCCAGCTGATCATGGTTTTAGCCTTCATGGTCTGGGCCAGCAGAGCAAGGCACTGATCTTTTTTTTTTTTTAATTGGAGTATAATTTCTTTGCAATGTAGTTAGTTTCTGCTGCACAACATGAATCAGCTATATGTGTGTATATATATACACACACACACACACACACCCACCTCTTGAGTCACCCCCTCTTGAGTCACCCCCCCCCCCGTCCCACCCCTCTAGATCATTACAGAGCACCAAGCTGAGCTTCCTTCGCTATGCATGCAGCAGCTTCCCACTCGTTATCTATTTTACACATGGTCGTGTATTATGTTAATGCTATTCTCTCAGTTTGCCCCACCCTCTCCTTCCCCTGCTGTGGCCACAAGTCTTTTCTCTATGCCTGCATCTCTATTCCTGCCCTGCAAATAGGCTCATCAGTTCTACTTTTCTGGATTTCATACATATGCGTTAATATACGATGTTTGTTTTTCTCCTTCTGTCTTCACTTTCTGTGGCAGACTCTGGATTTATCCATGTCACAAAGCCCTGATCTTGTTTCCTGGCTTGGGAGTGGTTTGTTTCCCCCTTTACCCTTCACCTGTCATGAGAATAGGGAGGCCCCATGGCCAAGAATTCCCCAGTATGCTTTTAACACATGAATGTACTGCTAGTTGTCAGCTGGCCCAGGGCCACCGACCAGGTTTGAGAGCCCTGGCTCTGAGATCTGCTGCCTGGGAACAGAGCCCAGAAACAGAAACTCTGACTCTCCCTCCTGCTCCCCCCGCCCCGGGGATCCCCAACACAGACTTAGACCATCACCATCTGAGAGCTTCCTCCCTGCCGTGTGTTTTGGGTGCTGCCTCCCCCAGAGCGCTGGAATGTGCCATTTCTGGACACTGATTCCCTGAAAACGCACTAGATTCCCTGAAGAGTTCAGTGGCACCCTGGTGGTGGTTCTGATGAATCTATCTCACACCTGCTTTAGGATGAGACAGTGCTGGGCACTGGGGACACAGTGGAAGCTCAAATGACACTCTCTGTCCCCAGCTTTGTATAGAACTGTGTGCAGGACATAAAGATAGTCCCTAATAAATTTCTTGTCTGGGTTAGTGTGCATTTTGTCAAAGGAACAGTATGACACTTGGTCGTCAAGGACCCAGAGTATCTCCCTAAACTGACACCTTTCACACTTCAGTGAGCAGGAGAGTTACCCAGAGATCCTGTTAGAATGTGGATTCTGGTTCAGTAGGTCTGGGTGGGGCCCAGGAGTCCAGACTTCTAATAAGCTCCCTGGTGATGCTGAGCTGCAGGCGTATGGCCCACACTTGAGTCATGAAGTTCGAAACCAGAGATCCTCAGCCGGACTGCACGTTAGAGTCACCTGGGGGAACTTTTAAACAATAACAGCATGGACCCTACCTGAGACCCAATTAATTTGAAATCTGAGTCCTCACCAAAATGTGTACATGAGTGTTCATAGCAGCATTCTTCATCATAGTTAAAACAGATGCCCATCAACTGATGAAAGGATAAAGGAAAGTGGTATATCCATACAATGGAATATTATTGAACCATAAAAGGGAGGAAGTACCTACTGATTCCTGCTACAACAGGGATGAAACTTGAAAACATGATGCTAAGGAGTGAAAGAAGGAGGGGACTTCTAATAGGTATTGGGAGGTTCTTTTGAGGGTAATGAAAATACTTTCTTATGAATCTCTAACTTTGTAAATTATACTAAAAACCACTGAAGTGTACAATATAAAAGGATGAACATTATGTGAATTATATTTCAATAAAGCTTTTATTTTAAAAATTCAGAATCTGGGATGAAGGATCTTGATGTTAGTAGTAATATACCTTTTCCAGGCAGGGTAAGCCTGTAGCCCAGGGTTGCATGCTCTGATCCTGTGATTCTCAAAGTTTGGGTCCCTGGACCAGAATCAGCATTTCCGGAGAACTTCTTATAAAGGCCTGGCTCCAACTCGGACTTACTGAATCAGAACCTTGTATTTTCAAAGGCCCACCCAGTGATCCTGATGCATTCTGAAGTATGAGGACCTGCATGGCAAGACATTACTTAAAAATACAGAAAAGCCTGGGTTTGCAGCCTGGTTCCTCCAGCTTCTATGATGTGACCGTTGTTAAGTGCATTTACCTTTCTGTACCTCAGTTTCTTCATGTAAGAATGTGGATTGCTTCTTCCTATGAGAGAGCTGTGAGGATGAAGTAAATTAGTGTATTTAAAGTGCTTTTAAAATAATAATTTAGTGCATTTAAGCACATTCCTGGTGGCTCAGTGGTAAAGAATCCACCTGCAATGCAGGAGATGGGGGATTTATCTCTGGGTTGGGAAGATCCCCTGGAGGAGGAAATAGCAACCCACTCCAGTATTCTTGCCAGAGAATCCCATGGACAGAAGAGCCTGACAGGCTTCAGTCCATAGGGTTGCAAAGAGTTGGACGTGACTGAGCAACTGAGAATGCAATGTGCTTTGGATGGTGAATGGCGCCTAGTAGGGCTCAGTAATAACATATATTGTTATTACACTGATTACTACAGAAGCTATAAACCATAGGGAAAAGGGAAATTGTATTGTTAGTTCTAGAGGTGGCCTTTAAAGCACCAGCCAGTGTCTCTCCAGCACCTAACCTGACCCCCATCCTCAGCTCCTATAGTAACAGGTACCAGAGGAGAAGCTGGAAGTAGGGGTGAGTGGGGGCATATTCCTACAGAGCTGTGTACATCAGATGTACACTGATGTGTGTACATCAGATGACACTGATACTCAGAGGATGCTCTGTCTGTTCCAGGCACTCTTGAGTATGTATGCACATCTCACAAATAGTATCCCATTTAAAACAGACTTTCAGTATCAGGACTGGACAGACCTCCATAACGCCATGGGGAGGGGTCTCTAGGTAGAGTGACTCTGCCCTGAAAGTTCTGGGGGTGGTGGGGGGAGAGTTGTGACAATAGAAAAGAGAGGAATAATGAGGCCACCATGTGAATATACAGGCGTCGCCCAGTCAGGTGCTGGGGACTGGATTTCCCTGTGAGATCAGAGATTTGAGAGTAGCCAGTGCTTCTGTGGTGAGGTTTTGATGAGTAGCTGGAGATGGAAGTGGGGAGAGGGAAGACCAGAAAGGAGGCTAGAGGAGAGAGAACTGCTTTGCTACTGGGCTGTGCCTGTGTTGCCTACACTGGGAGGAAGGCTTGCTCTGGGCTCGTGGATGGGAGAGCCTGGGAACAGAGAGCTGGAACGGGTCAGCTAGAGCTGGAGCCTGAAGCTCTTTAATTTGCCTTCAGAGTGTTTGACGTGGTTCCCGGGTATGGCCACAGCTTAGAGAATTGGCTTTGGTAGTTCAACAGTGAGAAGGCAATTTGGAGAGTGATATCAGGGGAAGGGGAAGGAAGAGAGGGAGGGAGGGTATCATATAATGAGCAAGGAGTACTATAGGTGTTTTCAGGTCAT
Source organism: Cervus canadensis (assembly GCF_019320065.1). Lineage (NCBI taxonomy): Eukaryota > Metazoa > Chordata > Mammalia > Artiodactyla > Cervidae > Cervus > Cervus canadensis. The sequence continues at coordinate 10,115,020 of NC_057415.1, read as the reverse complement.
TTTGTCTCATTTAAGGCTTCCCAGGTAGCACTAGTGGTAAAGAGCCCGCCTGCCAGTACAGTAGACGAAAGAGATGTAGGGTCAGTCCCTGGATCGGGAAGATCCCCTGGGGTAGGATATGGCAACCCACTCCACTATTCTTGCCTGGGAAAATCCCTTGGACAGAGAGGGGCCTGGCGGGCTACAGTCCATGGGGTTGCAAAGAGTCTGACATGACTGAAGTGACTTAGTACATCTTATTTAACCCTCCTCAGAACACTATGAAATAAGTATTCTAATATCATCATTCTTTAAAAAATTTGTAAAGAAACTAAGGCTCAGAGAGGCTCCATGACTTGACAAAGGTCACAGGACCAAAAGCAGGAAAGAATCCTGAGCCCCTGTGTTTTGGGGTAAAATGCCACCCGGGAGTCATTCAAGGAGAATGTGGGGACTCCGAGGTTCTCCGATGCACGTAGGCGGCCTTGGAATGACGTGGGGGTGTTTGATAAAAATACAGACTCCCGGGTCCCTATCTAGAGGGACTGAATGAGCCTCTCCAGTGATGGGTCCTGGGAGCTGGTACTCCTAACCCTGCCCCAGCATCTACTGATACACAGCCAAGGGTGGGCACAACTGCATGCGTGTCCTGTGACCCAGCCACCTTGCTCTTGCCTTCATTCATTTCCTTCCATCCCACTGTCTGTTTCCCAATTCCCTGGGGTTTTGGGGGGTTCACGCTCTCAGAATAAATTCCCTTGTTAAAACTCCACAAAAGATCTCAGCCCAGACATTATCAGGCATCTCCCTGGATATTTGGGAGGGCAGGGGATTGGTGGAAATGCTCTTGATAGAGTGTGTCTGAGCCAGTGAAACCACACAAATAATCATCGAGGGCACTTTGCTGTAAGAAAGAAGCCAACGCTTTTTTCACTCCTCTCATCCTGACCAGACAGCTATTCGCTGTCTTTCTCTGTGAAATGTGCCTTCTAGCCAGTTTTCCTTGACATACTTGGCAGGTTTGTGTAGATGCAGTGGAGCGCTGTGAGGCCTCCCACCAAGAGGCTGTTCTGAGGCAATGTGGCCTCTGCATGGGACTTGGAAGGGCAGGAGCTGAGGGTGGACCGGCGAGAGAGCCGCCCACTGCTCCCTAGATGAGCCCCGGTCTATGGAATTGCTGTGCTAGCCACACCTCCATAAAATGGGTACAGAGTTGAGTCTGAATTTCAAAAACTGCAATTAGGACTCCTAATAAGCTTTTTTAGCAGACGACCTTGCCCTGAGCATCCTTAGGAACCTAGAATAATAACAACAAAACAGTAAAAAAGCAGAAACTGCTTTAAAAAAGTTTCTCCACCTCCCACCTCTGAATACTTGGGAGCAACAACTCTGCTGAGATGGGGAGAGGCAGCCGGTGATGGGAAATGTGTCCAGGCCTGTGCATCTCTGGGGCTAAGATTGGAGATGGGGTAGCAAAGAGACCCAGGCCAGGCACATCCTCAGGGGAGGAGGCACAACGATGTTGCCTCCGCGAGGTTTGCTGAGCCATTTCTCCTTTTGAGTGCATGTGGTCTGTAGCCTGGCTTTAGCCAGCAGCCTGTCCTAGGCATCTAGACCCCTCTGTGGTGTGGATTTCATGTGCTCTGCTTATCCTTGGGGCTCCCGTGCTGTCTTCTCTGGGCCCTGCCTTGACAGGAATCCCTCTCCCTGGGCTTGACCCCCTCTCCTGCCCATCTTGCTCCCCGGATTCATCCTCTGTAGCCAGTACTCCTCTCTGTGGGTTCAGATGGTTTGCAAGACAGTATTTTCTGTGACTTTCCATGGTCCTGAGGACAAAGACCGAATCTTTAACAAGGACAGCTCAGGGTCAGGTCCTAGTAAATTAGTGGAGAGAATGTGTGAGTGAGACTGTGTAAAATAGTCGTAATAACAGCACAGGGAAATGCACATCAGATCATCAGTCCCCCCAGTGCTCAGGGTCTGGGCTTTTACCTGCTGGGCCTTCTGCCTGGAACATAGCCACCACTGGCCCTGTTAACACCTTCCCTCCCCTGCAGCTCAGCTCAGAGGTCTCTTCCTCAGGCCACCTTCTGCGGCTCCCAGATCAGATCAACACCACCCCCATACTCTCATTGCATCTTTTCCTTCATAGCACCACTGCTTGTAATTTACCTCTGTTCTCTTCTTTGTGGGGTTCCCAGATGAATACCCATTTCCCTCTGGGCCTTACATTCCATGAATGCAAAGTCGGTGTCTTCTTTGAGCTCTGTGCTGCAGTTAATACTGCTAAGTGTTGGAACCCAGGCTTCATGGACTCGGGCGGGGCTCACTGCCCACACCGAAGCTTCCAGACGCAGCCCTCGTTGTGTGATTGTCTCTACTCAGAATTCCATACAGCATAGTGTTCTGTTTGTTTTTTATTAAGATTTTGTACTGATCAATAGTTAAAAATGATCCTGAACTCTGGTAGACCCATTCTTTCTAATTTGTTGGGTTTAACTGCATCAGGCTCAAGGTGACTGACGTTGAGGTGTCCTGAGGTATCATAGGAATCAAATGCCCCGTGTGTGGCCTCTGGACAGCCCATGTTCTGAATTGTTCTTTCAGAATGGTGGTGTTTTGTTCGTATTTACGGGAAGGGCTCAGAGGTGCTGAATCAGGGCTTGGCTGGGCTTCTGTGTATCCTCGTGTATCTTAGTCATCGACCGGTGAGGTTTCTTTTAAAGGGCACTGGGTCATGGTGACTTAAGCCATCTTAATACTCAGAAACCAGGGATCACTTCCATGGTGACACAGGCCCCTTGTGCCATGTCCCAGAAAATACACAGTAGGTGAGTTCTCTGTGACATGGGGAGGGACCTGTGTCACCAGGGAACTGTTTTCTGCTGCAGTGCTGGCATAGTTCCAGGCAAGAAAGTCTGCCCAGCAAAAAACTGTAATGATGCCCTCTGCCTGAGCCCACCCTCTTCCTGTCACTGCAACAGAAACTGGGAAAGAATCCCTGCTGATCATCAATATTGCCTGGTCCTTTTTGCAGATCATGACCCGGTAATAGATTATGATACCAAATGTGTGGGTCACCAACAGCATATACAATAATGAAAAGAGATCACATAGAAAAGGCCAGATTGCAACATACATCGTGAAAGAAACATTTCTTTCAGGTGTGTGTGTGTGTGTGTGAGTGTGTGAGAGAGATAACAGTACAATGTATCTCTTTCTTGGCAGTCAGAAATATCTGATTACCACACATTACAGCATGTTCTGCTTGGACTTTTCAGCAGCATACCACCTCTGCTCTGCTTTTTCTTACAGGTATGCAAAATCCAGTCAGATCAAGACGGTGTCAAGCAGCAAGATATTTTTTAAAGGAAGTAGATTTCGATATAGGTGGGTACCCATGGTTCCACTTCGATGATGGGGCTGGGTTGAGCACAGCCTTTGATGTTGGAATATGGTATTGATACTTTAAATCAGTGCACTTTGGCCCATACCCCAGTTTGGGGGCTCCCTTTCCACTCATCTCTTATGCCTACAGGATCTCTCAAACTCTGTAGTAATATCCCCTCATGGAGGAGTAGAAGGCATGGATTCTTAGAGTTGGGTCAGACCGCTGTGAAGTTTAAAAAAAAAGAAAAAAAGTGCACACACCTCTCCCCTTCCACTCTGAACATCTGTGCACAAATACTGTGTTTCTGTCTTTTTTGCAGCGGTAAAGTTGCCAAAGAGGTGGTGGAAGCCAGCTCCAAAATCCAGAGAGAACCCCCAGAGGTGCACAGGTGAGTGGGGTGGTCCCCACGACTCTGGGAGGTTTCTGGGTGGACAGGAGGGTTTCAAGGCAGACTTCGCCAAATCCACTAGGACAATGAAGGGAGCGAGGGCTCTAGCTGCCCGGCCCTGTGTCGTTTTCAGCCCCCGTTCCAGGTACTCCCATCATCCCCCGGGTCTCACGCAGACAGGTCTGGCCGGGCTCCATTCTGAGTTGCCGGCTCTGCAGGGAGTCATTGCCCTGATTTGGCCTGGAGTGTCATGTGAACAAGCAGGAAGCATGTGAGGTGTGGCTGAGCTGGGCTGTCTCCTGACTTGAGTCTATCATCCTGTCCTCTTAGAGATGCTCTCTGCCCTTGCCTCTGTTCATCACTGTGGCCAGTTCCCACTGGCCCAACTCCTCCTAGACTATCTCACATGAGGGGGTAGGGTGCCCATCACTCATCAGACCTTTAATTCCCCAAAGCCACTCAGAGGAATGAGGAGCTTAGTCATTATCGGGACAACGGTGTGCTTCTCTGTTAACATGGCAATATATGTAATTCTGAGGAATAATAAATATTCTCTTAACCATGCTGGACCTCTTATCACCACAGTTTACACAGATCATTGTGCATCCTAAACTTCAAGCATGCTCCGTATCTAAAGCTGGACATTCTCATCCTGATTTTCCTCCTTTTGAAGGCAAGATCATCATAAGATATATTCTTTAGGAAGTTCTCACACACTGGTGGGCACCAGTCCTTCCTTCCCCACCTTTGAACTTGGATTCTCCCTTATGCTCAGATTTTTTGCCCAGCCTCCTCTCTCTCCAGGGTGACCCAGTGAGCTGGGTACCTCTCACCTGGTCCTTGGGGTGGTCAGGCAGGAGGAGGCCACGGTCTCTCAGAAGTGTAGCTAAGCCAGCCAGCGTAGGCCCCCACACAGGGGAACAGAACTGAAGTCAGCATGAAATCTTGTGCAGATGTGTAGAGAGAATAGTTCATTCCTGGTTTGGGGTGATCAGTGGGAAGCTTTTCATACTGTTCATGGAGTTCTCAAGGCAAGAATATTGAAGTGGTTTGCCACTGCAGGGGACCACATTTTGTGAGATCCGGAAGCCTGGAGTGCTGCAGTCCATGGGGTTGCAAAGAGTCAGACACAACTTAGTGAATGAACAACAAATGGGAAGCTGTCACATGCAAGTCTGCAAAGCAGCCTCTCCTGCTTTAAGAAGCAGGAGAAAACTGTAGAGCGAGGGAATCAGGGGTGCCCTGGCTGGGACCCCTTGGAGCAATGCCTGTGAAAGTCTCAGAGTTTACCTGTCCATGACAATGGTCATTTTTTTTAAAAATAGCCTTTTTTTTGGGGGTGGGGGTGGGGAATAGCCTTTTTATAGCTCCTCCTCTGCCTCCAATTGTGGTTACTCAGTGAAGCAGAAACAAAAGAAGAAGAAATAGTAAGACATATCATTGGAATGTTTCCAGATTCTTTGGTTTAGAAAGACCTCAGGGATCACCTGGTTCAGTGTTTCTATTTTACAGATAAGGGAACTTGAGCCTTGGAGAAGTTAAATGATTCATCTGAGATCATAAATATTTTGGTGGCACGAGGAAGCCTAGAACTCCAGTGTTGCGCCTCTGGGTCCTGCGTTCTTTTCTCTATAGCATCTGCTGCCTGGAAAGCCCCTGCATTGTCCTAGAAGCTGGGGGAGCAAACCTACCCCAATGGCTCAGCTTGGGTTTTATTCTTCCAGCTTGGAAGCATGAGTGTTTGATCTTAAAAGAAATACTCAATTCTGGGGAACCCCCTTGAAGGCACAAACACAAAGTAGGAAAATGTTTTTTAACAGTATACTTTCAGAAAGACCTATTCCAAATATGCAAGGTTTACCAAAAGCCCATAGTTACTGTCTACAGATGATGAATGAGATCAGGAAAGAGGTTGGATGCATGAGACAAGTGCTCGGGGCTGGTGCACTGGGAAGACCCAGAGGGATTGGGTGGAGAGGGAGGTGGGAGGGGGGATCGGGATGGGGAATACATGTAAATCCATGGCTGATTCATGTCAATGTATGGCAAAAACCACTCCAATATTGTAAAGTAATTAGCCTCCAATGAATAAAAATAAATGGAAAAAAAAAGGAAAGAATATTTTAAAACATTTCCCTTTTAAATTTACGTTTGCATCATTTGTGAGAATGAAGCCTTCCTAGATCAAGGCTTCTTAAACCATAACTTGCACAGGGATCATCTAGCATTCCTGTTAAAATCAGATTCTAATTCGTGAATCTGGCATTTCTAATGTGCTCCCAGACGATGGCCATGTGGCTAGTTCATGGTTTGCACTTTTGAATAGCCAGACTCTAGATTACTGGTGGTAGAGGTGGTGGAGGGAGCAGATTCACCCTAGTGAAAAGCTTTTCCTGGAGTGGACTGAGCCACCAGAGCAGATGAGAAATGAGGCATCCATCAATTCAATTTATAGTTTGTTTTTTTTTTTTTTGGAATCTCCTAAAGTCTCCCAGAATATCACTGCAACCAAGGCTCTATAGGCCCTTTCAGCACGGATTCTCATGCTCTTCCTCGCTCCTCCACTACCCCCTCTTACATGTTTGTGAAAGGGGGCCTCTCTGGCCCTCAGTTCTTTGGCAGTATCTCTCAAACCTCTGACATCACAAGGAAGAACTTGTTTAAAGTAGTGATACAAAGTACGCTCTGGGAGGACAAGCCTTGTGCCTATCTAGGTTACCTCCATCTTACCCACCACTTTACACAGCGCTTGGTCAAAGTCGGAGGTCAGTAGGCATTTGTTGAATGAATGTATGCGCTGGGAGTGTGGGATGACAGCTTTACCTCTAATCTTCTGGGACCTGAGATCTGTCCGTGGTGCTGCCATGGGGACCTTGCCCTCCCAAGAAGCAGCTGTGGTCAGAGCCAGGGTGGCATGTGCCACTTCTAGCAGCCACTTCTTGTTCCTTCCCAGTAGCTGGCTGCAGGGCAGGAAGTTGTTTCTCTGGAACAATTATCGTAGTTTCGAATTGTTTTGACATCTTTGCAGTGGCTGTCAAAAGTGAGAGTATAGTAGTGAGCTCTATCTCTGGCAGTGCTCAAGAAGCTCTGCTCATCTAGAACAGTGATGATAAGACTTCCCTTAGTTTTCTTTCCTCTCCCTTGAGATTCTCCTTTTCAAAGTATAGCCAGTTCTTGGACTTCTACTTCTGTTGATATGTGTGTGACATAGAGAAACAGATGCAGGCTGAAAACACTGTCTTGGGATTTTTCTTTTTTTCAAAAAGAAAAGATGCTCACTCTCACGTTAGCTCACTGATCTTTGCTGATGACAAGATCCTCAACTGAAACTCTATCAGCTGGCTACTTCGTGAGAATTTACCTGCCCATTCCAGGGCCCAGTGAAGTAGAGGGCTGTAGCTCAAAGTTCAGATTCGGCTCCTTAAACCACCTGGGCATAGAGCCTCCACCAAGGGATTCCCAAAAACAGCACTTGTACCTGAAATGAGCAACCAGCGAGGAGTCATGAATGGGTCTAACCTTGGCTTTGTTGCTGTGGTATATATCCTGCATAAGTCAGTGTCTCAGATCATCAGCTTGTTCATCTATACAATGAGATTCATGTATCCCTCCCTGACTTCTAGACTTTCTTATGGGCATTAAAATTATGAAGTGCACTAAAAATGAGGTGGTGATATTATTGTTATCACTGCTCATCCAAAAATGGGATGCTAGAATCTGACAGACACGTTCACATTGAAGTCTCTTCAAATGGAGCTTTTGCTCACAGGCCAGCACTTCCTTTTGTTCCAAGGAGTGGTGGCCTTAACTCCACAAACCTTGTATTTGTTGCTCAATATTATGCCATCATTTTTTTTTTTATTAATTGGAGGCTAATTACTTCACAACATTTCAGTGGGTTTTGTCATACATTGATATGAATCAGCAATAGATTTACACGTATTCCCCATCCCAATCCCCCCTCCCACCTCCCTCTCCACCCGATTCCTCTGGGTCTTCCCAGTGCACCAGGCCCGAGCACTTGTCTCATGCATCCCACCTGGGCTGGTGATCTGTTTCACCATAGATAATATACATGCTGTTCTTTCGAAACATCCCACTCTCGCCTTCTCCCACAGAGTCCAAAAGTCTGTTCTGTACTTCTGTGTCTCTTTTTCTGTTTTGCATATAGGGTTGTCGTTACCATCTTTCTAAATTCCATATATATGTGTTAGTATGCTGTAATGTTCTTTATCTTTCTGGCTTACTTCACTCTGTATAATGGGCTCCAGTTTCATCTATCTCATTAGAACTGATTCAAATGAATTCTTTTTAACGGCTGAGTAATATTCCATGGTGTATATGTACCACAGCTTCCTTATCCATTCATCTGCTGATGGGCATCTAGGTTGCTTCCATGTCCTGTATGCCATCATTTTTTGAAGCCACTCTTAGAACACACTTGCAGTTCCTGAAGGAAACTTTTCTTCTCAACAGAGTCCTTACAGCAGCTTCACTCAGAAACTGTTCTATGGAGAGTGCTCATGAGTAGGCTACAAAGCAGGTCTGGCACTTTGGCAGAGGCTGCTGACAGAGGAGGGGCGGCCACAGCACAGACACTCACCGGAGGGGGGACAGAAGAGCCTCTGCCGCGGGTCCCTCCTGGTTGTGATCTACAGTGTGATTTCTGGAGGAGGGGAACCTTTGTCAGTTCAGCTGGCATGCATGTTCAGAGATGGATGATTCAGAATTAGTTTGTGCAAGAAAGGAAAATGGGCTTTTCAGAGGTCAGAAAACTAGATAGTCCACACATATGACACGTGCTTTGCAGAACTAAGATTGCAGTCATGAAAGCCACAGGGCCAATAAAAATCCCATGAAAATCTCAAAAAAAAGAACAAAAAGAACCCTTCTACAATAAAAGAAGCCTTTGCTCCTGGTGATTTTAGTCTCCCTCTTACTCCTCCCTTCCTTTCTTCCCCTGTGAGGAATCCCTGCTTCCCCACCTTTTCCTATAGACTACTGCACCTGCCAGGACTTCTCAGACATTCCCTTCCCTGGGAGGTTCTTTCCTGGCTCTCCCCTCACTCACAGCAGGGTCGGGTGCCCCTTTCTGCTGTCCCCCTGGACCCTTGGCCATCTCCCATGAGATGTGTGCTTTTTTGTGTAGCACACAGAAGGAGTCGTGGCTGTAACACACTACAGAGTCATGAAGTGAAAACAGTGGTCAAGACCAGGGCTTTAAGCGAAATGAAGTAGGATGGAAAGTAAAACAGAGTCTCACACATAGCAAGATTACTGCTGTTACAAGAAACACTTTAGCTATGTCTTCCTGTATCTGTGTGTGCATGTGTGTGTGTAGAGCATGCATGTGTGTTAAGTAGCTTCAGTAGCGTCTGACTCTTTGCGACCCTATGGACTGTAGCCCACCAGGCTCCTCTGTCCATGGGATTCTCCAGGCAAGAATACTGGAGTGGGTTGCCATGCCCATCTCCAGGGAATCTTCCCAACCCAGGGATCAAACCTGCATCTGTTTTGTCTTCTGCATTGGCAGGCAGGTTCTTCACCACTAGCACCACCTGGACTGGTGTGTGTACAGAGAGATGATATCAAATGTATTTCTGTAATGTGAGTCTTGGTCCAAAAAGTTTGAAAATCATGGTTCTGGGGAGTGAGTAGTTTAGGATGAGGACCATGGTTCCCCAGAATGATACATACATATCAGCTGCAAAATAAAGGATTGTAGAATGAAATAATGAAGACAAGAACTCCATGGTTAAGCAAGTCCTTATAAATTTCCATTTCAACTAGTGGCAGCTTTTAACTCTAGATGCTACCAGCTTCTTCCCTGTCTGGCCCTGATGCTTAACAGAAATGCCCAGGCTATTAAGGCAATCCCATCAACTGGCCTGGAGAACACCCATGCCAGTCTGAAAGGCCAACTTAATGCCAAGTTTACTTCAGTTTCAAACTGAACACCCCTTAACAAGATGGCAAGATGCTAAAAGGCACATGATGCTAAAGGCAAGATGCTAAAAGGCACATGAGAATGGATAGGTCAGTCTCTGCCTTAAGGTGCTTATCAAGGTGGGGCTGATTAATACACCAATAATTACAGGGCAACAAATATAACAAATGTGGTGAGTTGTGAAAGAAGGGACAGTAGAGTGAGAAGAAAGGGGGAGAGGGAGTTAGCGGTGAAGGCAATCCAGGAGGGCTTCAAGAAGGAGACATTTGACATCTTTGAAGAATGGATTGGTTTTAGTTTGCACCATGGGAAGGGTGCTGAAACACCCACCAGAGGCACCCACCTATTGGAGGGCAGACAGTGTAAATGGGCTGCCTGGCTATCCTCCAACAGTTTTGATAAGACAACCTGCACAGTTTCCTTGCCATCTGCTCCCTGTTGCAGCTACTAACACACATGTTCTTCTTTCAAGAGGAGAAAGTGGAGCTGCATTCTGTGGCTGCTTGGTGAGGAGGGTGTGAATTTGTGTGGGAATATTAAATATTGATAGTAGATGCTGGACATCCAGCAACACCAAAATAGCTCTCAGCTGTAGATGGCCTGTGTCATCTTCTGGGCAGAGTTTTTGTTTTTGTGGGTTTTGGTGGTTGTTAAATTACTTTGAGCCATGCCCTCCATTCACTTGTCTATATATCTAGTTCGGTGATATCTTCTCTTGTGTATTTCTGTTGCCCATGTCTTTTTTCAATGCCTTGTCTTGTCGCACAGCATGTCCAAGTCTGAGGACATATGGGGAAAGATATTTTCTTTCATGTGTTGCATTAGCACACATGGACATTAGAAGACATGTCAGGACCTTAAGGATAAAAAGGGCTGCGTGTCATCTTTCCCACTGGCCTGACGCACTGTGTGAGTCTACAGGCAGGGCCCAGCTTGGGTAGTCAACTGAGAGGGAGGGGCCAGTGTTCCTGATGGAAACCAGTTCCCTCTGGCTTGTATCTGTTTTCAGAACAAATATTTCTCAGAGCCGCAGCTCCCACTCCTTGAACAAGCAGCTCATCATTAACATGGAGCCTCTGCAACCCCTGCTGCCGTCCCCCAGCGAGCAGGAAGAGGAACTTCCGCCAGGTGAGGGTAAGTACGCTTCTTTCCAAAGGCCGGCAATTGCAGGCTTACCCCGGAGGAATGAGGGAGGCATCAATCCTGGGCACCTTGGGTAATGTGTTGAGGTGGAGGTCAAAATGAGTCATAAACTGTGTTTTTAGTAAGTAAACTGTTCACATCTGGAAGGCTGTGTTATCCTGAGAGTTCTATCAGTTTCTCCCAGAGAGAGTTCACTGGTACAAAGCATTCCTAAAATTACATGTTAAAGAAGTAATGGTGTTAGACCAATATCCAATATGGTAGCCCTTACCCACGTGTGGGCTTCCCAGGTGGGTGAAAAAATCCGCCTGCCAATGCAGGAGATGCAAGAGACACAGGTTTGATCCCTGGGTCAGGAAGATCCTCTGGAGTAGGACATGGCAACTCATTCCAGCATTCTTGCCTGGAAAGTTCCATGGACAGAGGAGCCTGGCGAGTTACAGTCCATGGGACCACAAAGTCAGATGTGACTGAGCACATGTAGCTATTTAAAACTAACTTAAGATTAATTAAAATAAAAAATTCAGCTCCTCAGCCATATTAGCTAGGTTTCCAATCCTCAGTAGCCACATATGGCTAATGGCTACCATCTCCATCCTTCCAGAAAGTTCTATTAGCATGTTCTTGGCTATAGTCACAATTATATTAGTGGTTATAAAAAATTCTTCATAAATATCTCTACACTAGTCATCCCCTTTCTGCCTCAGTGCTTTTACATCCCATTATTCCCTTTTCCACGGGGCCTTGTCTGACAGTTTTAATACAAGCTAAGATATAAAGGGCCCATTTCAGCCCCAAAGTTGTTATATTTGTAAATGATATAATATATGTGCTTCTAGGTTTCTTTTTTTTAATTTTAAGGGCTTTACTTACTTCAGGGAAGAATCTTACCACACTGCTTGCTGCACACACCTGGTGAGGCAAATTTCACTCTCATTAATTTCAAAGTAAATTTTTAAAAATTCATACAAGATAACATTATTAGAACCATGAACCCAAACATAACAGGCTTTTCCTTAACTTTATGATGACATTTAAAATCTGGATACTGAGCAGTTTCAAGAGGGTGGGTCATTCTGTCCCCAAGAGATGAACTTCACCTGCAGTTTTAATTCAAGAATCCCTTCCTTAAGGGGAAATTCTTCAGCCCATAATAAGAACATGGCTTGGCATGCGAATATCCTTAGGGGAGGTCATGGCAACTGATTCATACTGAAGTGTAAGGGATTTTAGTAACTCTTTCCCTGAAAGGAATTTTCAGGGTTGGAAGCAGGACTGGGAAACTGGATGCCACAAATTACATGAGTAGAAGGAAAATGTACAAAATACAAAGGATGGTGGCCTCCGGAGACATCTTTATCCCCCTCTTGGACATAGCATGATAATAACAAGAACCATTTGTTACAATGGCCTTTATGCTCTGTCTCAACAATTAACTCTGTAAGCTCTGTGCTAAATTAATGTTCTTAGCCCAAGGGTCCTTGGATCCATGTTGCTGGTCTACATTTTTCTGTGCCTTCTCTGTCTTTATATATTTCAAAAAGCACAATAAAAGCAGCTTTTGTTTCTGATCACCAGTGATTTCTCTGGGCTTCCTCCTATATGCCTGGAAGATTGTCTGGAGTGGAAATCACTTTTCCTGGACATCAGGATTAGCTTAAGATTGAAGGAGGATGTGGCTAATGGAGAAGAGGAGGGTAGAAAAGATAACCCAAGCTTGGGATTGTGATTTTGCATTGTCTGTAGACATGGAAGTCTAGATGGGAATAAAGGTTGGAAGAGCAGTTACCATGGGGAGTATTGAAGCCAGACTATTGATGCCATCAGAATGCTCCAGATGTAAGGGGGAGCCTGGGTAAGCTTTCCCCTGGACCCTTAATTACATTTAATTAGAAACTTCCATTTTCCTTCATTTTCTATAGTGAAGTTCCATTGCTAAATACTAACCTTGTCATTAACAGTACAACTGTGTGGACCAGAGACACATGCAGTATGAAAAGTGAAAGTGAAAGTGAAGTCGTGTCCAACTCTTTGCCATCCCATGAACTGTAGCCTATTTGCTCCTCTGTCCGTGGGATTTTCCAGGCAAGGGTACTGGAGTGGGTTTTCATTTATTAGATATTTATAGAGCTATTTTGGACTTTTCGTGAGAGAGACCTATCACACTGATAGGTCTCTCTCACGAAAAGTCCAAAATAGCTCTATAAATATCTAATAAAATTCTCTTTTCTAGAAGAACTTTTGCCTTATGGAGCATCTTTGTGGGTTATGAAACCAAGCAAATCATAGTAACTTCCAAGATATAGAATCAACTCAAAAGGGAAAGAAGTAGAAACAACAGTATTGTTCAATGCCCAGCAGATAGAAAGAACTCCCCAGTCTAGAGAAGAGAGCAAAATTGTCTTAGGTACTGTGAAATTCAAAGTTATAATTCCCCCAGGGAACATAGCTGTGTTCTTGATACCTTACATCTTAGTTACTACTTTAGAGTCATATCCTGCTTCCTATGTCTTGTCTTTGAGTATCAGGTAGTGGAATTTAGATATTCCATAGGGATAAGTAGATAATTTAATAGTTTCAAGTATCTCCGATACATAAAGAGAAGAGAGGCAGAGAATACAGCTTTCAACAAAGGTGCCTCCACCTTTGTGAATGGACTCTCTTTTTGGGCAGATACAATGTGATGAATTTAGTTTTATCCTTGTATTGTGATATTTTAGCACTTTTTATGTCTCAGCAAGAGCCAAGTCAAGCAGCAAAGACATGCTCCTCAGAGCACAGCCATGAGGGCTTCAGTAGTTGCGGCCCACGGGCTTAGTTGCTCTGTGGCATGTGGGATTTTCCTGGACCAGGGATCAAACTGGTATCCCCTGCTTTGCAAGGCGGATTCTTAACCACTGGACCACCAAGGAAGTCCCGACAGTCTGTTTTTCCTGGAACTTCAAGATTCCCAAAGATAGCTGGGGAGAGCACTGTTGCCCAGATGAGTTCAGTGGTGTTCTGGGTGAGAACATGTTACCCCAGCCACTCAAACAACAGCTGGAGGATCAGCTCTGAGGCTGGCTGTGTCTGAGTAGAGAAAAAACAAAATCAGTTCCCAGGCATCACTAAGCAACAGAAACGTTTTCAGTGTCACCCCAAAGTTGCTTGGTTACAGGATCCCAGTAGATTAGTGCTGTGGGAAGCTTGAGATGAATAGAGCCAACCATTTGAAAAGTGCCCCTTAGAGTTTATGAAAATTTCCAAAGAAGAAAAAATTCAGAATGGGAATTTTTCTAGGTGAAAATGACATTTTCACAGGAATAAGGTCCCCACAGTGCAGGTAGCAAAATGCTTGCATGTTTTATTAGTAGAGTGTATTTTTCATTAAGGAGAAAAGATTATGGTAGAGAAGGGGAATGCATTGCTGTCCACCAAAGCGATGGTACAAGTTGGCATAGTTCAACAAGCAGGAAACCATGCTTTCATCTTCTTGATAGATACAATTAATAAGAGTAGAAAATGTTTGACACCCTCTTGCCGGCAAAACAGAAACACAGTGGAGACACCAAAGTTTCCATAAAGGACTGCCTTGCGGGTAGCAATGTGATTGGTTTGATGGTGGCTTAAACCTGCATTTGCATATGATTGAGAAAAATATCTATATCACGGAACAGATGGGAATTAAGTAGACGGTAAAACTAATTCTCCCAAGCCACACTTTAGCTCTGTTCCTGTGTGTGTTTGTGTGTGTAAATGCACATATATGTCATGGATGTGACTGTGTGTGGGCAGAGGGGGAAGTGGGGTGTTTTAAGGGTTATTTACAGTGTTTAGCGCTAACCATAAGTGATTTAATTTGGCACCATTGAAATTCTAAAAAATCTATATGTGAACCTGTGAAGGCATTTTGAGCATATAAAAAAGTACAGTTCTCATCCATCAAGCATGCCATACTCGTGACCACCCCGCTCCACCCTAGCACTTAAAAGGTGACCCACGGGGCCAATGTATTCTCTATGTGCAGGTCTTTCTGTACCATACCAGGCAGAGCCTCACGTACCCTACACAGCTGTTCCAATCCCATCACTGCTGGAATGTGTAACAGCCCATGGCTGCCATGGTTACACTGCCTCCACTGAGTCTGGTCTCCTCCCTGCTTATCTGATGTGAAACTTCCTGTCCCTCTTTTGTTCCTTTATAGAGTTCCACGGCCAGGGCTGAAACAGATTTTCACTTTCCTCAGTGTGTTAGTGTCTCTTTTCCATGCCATTTCCCACTGTGTGCTAAGTAATTTCTTCCTTTTGGCTTAGGGTATATCAGGATGTACCCTGTGAGTGATGCAATTGTCTATCAGAAATTTCTTTTACGTTTCATCGAACACCAGGAACTGTTTATAAATCCAATGGGCTCACCTTTTCCCTTATAGTTAGTGCTACCTGGTGATAGCAGACAAGTTAGCACCCGGCTCTTGTCCCTGCCATTGGGTTTGGGGTTTACTGTTTGTTTGTATTTTCTTATTATAAAACTAATTCATCGTCTTCTAGAAAATCTGGGCAGTACAAAAAGGCATAAATAAGCAGAAAAAAATTACCTCCCAGATTGTCCCACCTCCTAGAGGCAATCAACGTGTTAACAGTTTTCTTCCGTATCCATTTTAATGCCATTTCAGTCATCCTGTGTGTGTAGTTTTTAAAATTCCTGCTTTGTTTGCTTAATGTTGAAAACGTGAGTGCATGAAAATGTATCATAAATTGAACTATAGGTCAAACAATGAATTGGGAGCATATTTAATTCAAACATGGACAAATGGGTTAACATCCTGAATTAGAACTCACACAAAATACTGGTTTAAGCATCTTTTTGGCATTGCACAGGTTAGGACTCTCCCAAACTTTTCCATGTTATGGCCCCAGTCTCCCACTGCTAATAAGCAGAGAGCAGCCAAGCCTGCTTCCACAGGAGCTAGGAGCCTCAGGAGAGCAGAGGTCAGCTTCTGGTTTTATTTATAACTGCAGAGCCAAATTTCAGAATTCCTTATCACATTTATTGAATTTGAAAAGTTTGGGTCGGCAACTCCTCTAGGGTAGGAAATGCCAAGAGCAACTCAGGGGAAGAAATAAAAGTCTGAGCGAGCTGCAAAGCACTTTTGCAAGCTCCTCAAAGCTTCCATCTTCCCCCTTTGTGCTTTTCTTTGGAGTTTGTGTCATCTTTGGAACTTCGGTTTCTGGTATCAGCTGATGAATTACGTACTCGTAAATTCATTTCCCTTGAAAGAGATCTTTGAAATTTGAAGTGTTTACATTGCTGGAAGGAAGCTAAATGTCTGGTTCCTGGTGCAATTTAAGTGTTTTTTATCTTGCCAGGGTTTTGTATTTTTACATCATATGATGCCAACAGTGCGTGCATCATCTCAGTTCTGTAGTTGGCTAAGTCCCGTAAATCATTCATTTTAAGACATATCCTATTCCTCAGCGTAAACACAGCAGGGCTGTGGATAGCTGTCCTGTTTCTGCACCAATGCCTTGCAGCAGTGAGAAACACAAGCTCTGGTCTTGGCTCATCCACCTTTGGGAGCCTCATATTTTTCATCTCTAAGACAAGAAGATAGGACTTGAGCACCACTCAAATGATTCCTACCTCTAAATTCTTCAATTCTTTTGCCTAATGTCAAGGTCAAATTCCCGGACTATGGTTTGAGGTCTTTCACAATGAGAATGGGAACTTGGAGACAGGAGTATTTTTCACAGCTTTTGGAGGTTAGAAGGAGGAATGTTAAGGATGTTCTAGCCCAAGTGTTTGCAAACGGACTGGTAGCCCATGGTCTCTTTTCTTGGGAATCTACAGATGAGAAAACCCAGAGAGAGGACACAGTTTGCCCAAAGTCGCAGAGCTAGGTACGTCTGGGATTGAGATCAGGTTCTGATGACCAGATTCCTGGCTCCGGTGTCTTGCATGACATCAAACACATCTAAAATAGTTCGACTTCTTCTTGTGAAAACAGAACCATTAACTAGGGAACTGCATTTCGTTTTCAATCATATCAAATGAATTATCAAAAGAGACATCTTACCCTGTGTAAGTGTAGGGAACTTGTGTGAGTGGTAAGAAGAGCTGCTGCATACTCAAGGCAGGGTTTGAGTGTTTGGTTCAGTCACAGCCTGCCAGAACCCAGTGTCTCCTCAGAAATGTCCAGCCCACTGGGAGCATCGCCTCCCCGGGGCCCCCATGGTGGGAAGGCTGTGGACAGAGGTGCCAACCAAACAGAATTCCTGATGGAGCCGGGCTGCAGGGCAAACAGCCTTCGTGCAGGAAGGCTGTCTCCCTCTGGGAATCATGTTCTGATTTTTAAAGCCGAATCTGTTAAATAAAGAATAGCTCACTCCAGGCCTAGTTCTAATTACTCATTGTCTTGTGCTGAGAATCTGTGTCTTATTAGTGAAAGCAATTCGGTTCAGAGCTTCCCACATCACTGCTCCCGCTCAGGTTGGCTCTTGGCTGCCACACTTAAGTATTAATAATTAATTGCTTTAAAGGCTTCAGTGGGGGTAAAAAAAAAATCAGTCAAGTGTCCCATGAAGAAATTCGGTCGCGGCCCTTGAGGGTTGGGATGTGAGCCAGGCGAGAGCATCAGTGTGCGCAGCTGTGACAGCCAGTGTGGTCTGTGACAGGCAAGATATTCTGCTTTGGCATTTGGACAAGAAAACACTCCCACCACCATCTCTAAGAAACCGCAGGAGAAGAAAAGTGAAGATATTGCTAAGGCATTGTCATTAGAAAGCAGAGGCTATAATTTTCTGGATTCCATAGTCAGCATGAGATTCTATTTTCTCATGTTTTTCTTAGTGGATTGGTAGTGAGTGTTAAGTAAATACCCTTTATGATATCCAGGCTGACATGAAGGCAGCAGCTCACAGCATCTCCCTTCCTCCCTTCCTCTTCTGTTAAGACCTGGTGCCAATTAAGTGAAAGAAAGTGTCGGGCAGTACAGGCTAGTTCCACTCTTTTAGGTAGGTCTGGGACAGTATGAGCAAAGGGGGTTCAGCAAAGAGGCTCTGGTCGTTTGGCACAAGACTGGATGTTGGGCATGTCCACTGGGGTGCATGCCCAATGCCATCTGCAAAGTAGGGCAGCCTTCCTCTTGGTTTGGCTGATGGAGAACTAGAGGCCCTGGAGCCATGGCATCCGGACCATGGGTTTACCCAGTGGCCCACTGGGGTGGGGGAAATGACTATCCAGATTTCTGTTGGGGATTTACTTTTATCACCTCCTCAAACAATTTCTATTGTGTAGATTTTATAAAGGTTACAATACATCAAGGGCTTCCCTGGTGGTCCAGTGGTTAAGAATCCACCTTGCAATGCAAAGGACATGGGTTTGATCCGTGGTCTGGGAAGATCCCACATGCCATGGGGCAGCTAAGCCTGTGAGCCACGACTACTGAAGCCCACACACCTAGAGCCCATGCTCCATAAGAGAAGCCGCACAAGTGCACCGCAACTAGAGAGTAGCCCCCCTTCCACAACTAGAGAAAACTCCATGCAGCAACGAAGACCCAGCATAGCCAGAAATAAATAATTTTAAAAAGAATTGATAGCTGTACATGTATCTGATTTATAAATACTCATTTTTTTCTTAAGCATGAGCAAACATATTCCCCAAAAAATAGGTTTGGCTATAGCCGCTCTAGATCTTCCTGATGAGTCCACCAAGAATAAAAGGAAGGGCTTGTTTTTGAAACTCTGAAATCCCTGTTCATGCCAAAACCCCAGATTCCTAAAATAGATGCGCGATCTATCTGCTCTAGTTACAGTGGTGACATGCCATTTTACATACTTTCAGTCTTCCACGCTAGTAAACCAGGGTGAGTCACCCAAGCACTTAGACGTTAGCCAAGCTCTTCGGCAGATGCTGTGTCACTCTTGCTGAATTGTTCTGCGGTTGCCCAGAGTCCCCGATTTACACGAGTGCTGGACTCTACTTTCTTTTTGTCGCTGTTGTTGTTATTGTTTCAATGTCCTTCACATTCTTTTTTTAAATTTTATTTCACTGAAGTATAGTTGATTTACAGTGTTGTTAATTTCTGCTGTACAGGAAGGTTATTCATTATACATATATGTATTAGTTTTCGTATTTTTTCCATTCTGGTTTAGTACAGGACACTGAATATAGTTCCCTGTGCTATACAGTAGAACCTTGTTGTCTATCCATCGTATATATAATAGTTTGCGTCTGCTAATCCCAAATTCCCAATCCATCCTGCCCTCCACCACAAGTCCGTTCACTGTGTCTGTGAGCCTGTTTTGTAGATAGGTTCATTTGTGCCATATTTCAGATTCCACATATAAGTGATATCATATGGGATTTGTCTTTCTTTGTCTGACTTACTTCCCTTAGTATGCTCATCTCTAGGCTCATCCATGTTGCTGCAAATGGAATTCTTTCATTCTTTTCTATGGCCGAGTAGTATTCCATCACCTTTACATATGTACCACATCTTCTTTATCCATTCATCTGTTGATGGACAGTTAGGCTGGTCCATGTCTTCACTGTTATGAATAATGCTGCTAGAAGTATATGGGTGCATGCATCTTTTCAAAGAATATTTTTGTTCAGATATATACCTAGGAGTGAGATGGACTCTACTTTCTGAGTGTATGCAGGACACAACGTTAGTGGGGATCCTCTGATAATAGGAAGAGCACTGGATAGAGATTTTAGAGGGCTGGAATTCATTCATTCACTTGATAAGTATTTACTTCTTCTCTGGAACATGCTGGACACTGGGAGTACCTGGATCTTATTTCCTCTTTTAAAAACAAGATGAGATGGCTTCTAAGTTTTCACTCTGTCCTTCACTGGTGCTTCCCCACATTCCCGCTCTTCTTAATGACGTGTTTTTGGATCATTCATCATTACCTCAGAAAACAAAAAGTATAAATATCTTTTTAAATGTGGTTAATGAAACAGTAAGCATGGGGCACAATGATCTATAAAAGGAGGGTTACATTTTTTTTCTTTTTTTGTAAATTGTAAACTTCCAGCATGAAATTGAAAATTAATAGCAACTAGCCTTAAAGGGAATATAAAATGAACACTTCCTCACTTAAAAGAGCCCTCACATCCTTTAATGTCTCCTCCTAGAAAAGAAGTCCAATTTGAAACTTTTTAACCCCCCGGTCTCCACTTTAGGACACACAAAAATTTTTAAATGGGCCAATGCTCTGGCTGAAAGAGAAATAAATAGGGTTATGAGGATGACCCACGTGATAACCTGAACACAGACTGGATTTTGCCATTAAAGGAAGGAGTATCCATGTTAGAAAAAAGAAAACTCGTGTGATCTCTGAGCTCGTCAGTTCCTGCCTGAGGCCCTCTGCTGCAGCTGACTTGGTCCCTAAGTGCAGGCTTAGCTCCACCCCTGACTCCAGAGCCAATCCCACCCTACTCTGGGAGGGGATGAATAAGATAAAGCCCAGCTCTGTGGCTCAGGCTGTGAGTCTTGCTTTCTCTATTACCCTGCCTGGCCTTCTCCTGGTCCATATGCCAGCCTTGCTCCCTTCCTTAGTCCCTGCCCTGGTGGTGGCCCTGGTAACCTATGCCTCCAGGACCTTGAAGGCCCGTCTCCCTGGGGCTGGACCATACTTTGCTGGTAGACAGCTGCATGGAGCTCCCTTCCTGTCTCATGTCTCTCAGGGCAATGTTCTATTCTTCCCCAAAACACTTTTTCCCAGCACTGGCCCCATCTTGAGTAGATGGGTCTGGTTTTAAATGCCCATCTTCTCTGGTTAATCTTCTCCCACTGGCTAGTGGTGTTATGAAATACAAAATTGTCAGATCCATCAGCAAAATCCTATTCACTTTTAAATACACCCCGGAATCATGGCCACCGCCCCATGCTGGCTGCAGGCACTCTTGTTTCCCTCAGGAGATAACAATAGTTCTGCTTCTGCACCTTCCCTCTGCCCCCACCCATGTTTTTCACACAGCAACCAGGGTGATCTTTTACAAGTGGAACTTGTATCTAGTTAGGTTCAGATCTGAGCTCTTCACTTTGGCCTCTGAGGTTCTTGCTTGGCCCTCTACCCACCCTTAGACCATTTTCTACTGCTTTCCTCTTGAATCTCTTGTGTTCCTACCATGCTGGTCCTCTGAGTTTGTGGCCACCACAGGGTCTTTGCACAGCTGATATATCTACCTAGAAGGGCCTCTCCTTTGATCTTTGCATGATTGGCTGTTTCTTTAAGTCTTAGCTCAAGTTTCAGCTCCCTGGAAACCCTAAGTACCCAATTCTGAGTGGCTCTCTAAACTTAAGAGAGAACCATTTGTTCTCTCTTATGCCACCACCCTGTTTGATTTTCATCAGAGTGTTCAGCACTTTTAAGCACTTTCTAATTTACTTATTTGTCCTGTTTGTTGACTGTCTTCCTTAACTAAAACATTAGCTCCATGATAGCAAAAACTTTGCCTGCCTTATTCCCACATTATACCCACCACTTAGAGATGTTCTGGTACACAGTAGGAGCTAAATTAATGCTTGCCAAATTAGTGAACAAATGAATGAATGAATTCTAAATGCAACTAGGACAGCCTTTGTTTATGTAAAAGAAAGTCTATAAGGAGAATGATTTCCTAGGATTAGGGTTTGCCAGAAGTCAAACATGTTTTGTTTTGTTTTTGTTTTTAATCTGAAATCAAAAGTCATAGTATATATAGTCATGGTAAAAAATTTGGAAAATACAGAAGCCACAAATCCAAAATTTAAAAGGAATCTGAAATCCCCTATGTTCAAACTATGGTATTCTTTGTTTTTGTTCAGTCACTAAGTCATGTCCAGCTCTTTGCGACCCCATGGACTGCAGAACACCAGGCTTCCCTGTCCTTCACTAAATCCTGGAGTTTGCTTAAACTCATGAACATTGAGTCGGTGATGCCATCCAACCATCTCATCCTCTGTCACCACCTTTTCCTCCTACCCTCAATCTTTCCCAGTATCAGGGTCTTTTCCCATCAGTTGGCTCTTCACATCAGGTGGCCAAAGTATTGGCACTTCGGCTTCAGCATCAGTCCTTCCAATGAATATTCAGGGTTGATTTCCTTTAGAATAGACTGGTTTGATCTCCTTGCTGTCCAAAGGACTCTCAATAGTTTTCTCCAGTACCACAGTTCGAAAGCATCAGTTCTTTGGTGCTCAGCCTTCTTTATGGTCCAATTCTCACATCTGTACATGACCACTAGAAAAACCAAGAAGCAAGAACTAAAATCCTACAGCCTTCAGAATGAAAACCACAGTCACAGAGAGCTAATCAAAATGATCACATGGATCACAACCTCAGCCTTGTGTAACTCAATGAAGCTATGAGCCATGCCGTGCAGGGCCACCCATGACAGACAGGTCATGGTCGAGAGTTCTGACTATACACAGTCCCCTGGAGAAGGGAATGGCAAACCACTCCAGTACTCTTGCCTTGAGAACCCCATGAACAGTAGGAAAAGTCAAAAAATAATTGTGGTATGAATGTATATAATCCATCTATACATTTTTAATAAATATCAGAATACACTAGATATACTGTTTTGTAATCTGCTTTTTCACTTATTAAAATATAACATGACATATCTCTGTGACATTAAATAGTCCCCTACAATTTTAATTTTTTATTTATTAATCTTTATTAAATTATCATTGCTTTACAATGTTGTGTTCGTGTCTACTGCACAGCAAAGTGAATCAGCTGTACATACACACACATCTCCTCTTTTTTTAAATTTTCTTCCCATTGAGGTCACCACAGAACATTGACTAGAGCTCTCTGTTGTTATTGGTCATCTATCTTATGATAGTAGTGTATGTGTGACAATCTCAATCCAAATTCATCCCACTCTTCCTTCCCCCTTGGTATCCATACTCTGTCCTCTATGTCTGTGTCTCTATTGCTGCTTTGCAAATAAATTCATCTATGTCATTTTTCTAGATTCCATATATAAGCGATATTATACAATACTTGCTTTTCTCTTTCTGACTTATACAAAAATAAACTCAGAATGGATTAAAGACCCAAATGTAAGGCCAGACACTATAAAACTCCTAGAGGAAAACATAGGCAGAACACTCTATGACATAAATCATAGCAAAATCTTTTTTCAACCCACCTCCTAGAGTAATGAAAACAAAAACAAACAAATGGGACCTAATTAAACTTAAAAAAGCTTTTACACAGCAAAGGAAACCATAAACAAGACAAAAAGACAGCCCTTAGAATGGGAGAAAATATTTTCAAATAAAGCAAATGCAAAGGATTAATCTCCAAACTATACAAACAACTCATCCAGCTCAATATCAAAAAAATAAACAATCCAATCAAAAAATGGGCAAAAGACCTAAATAGACATTTCTGCCAAGAAGACATACAGATGGTCAACAAACACATGAAAAGATGCTCAACATCACTAATTATTAGAGAAATGCAAATCAAAACTACAATGAAGCATCACCTCACAATGGTCAGAATGGCCATCATAAAAAAAAACATACAAACAATAAATGCTGGAAAGGGTGTGGAGAAAAGGGAACCCTCCTACACTGCTGATGGGAATGTAAACTGGCACAGCCACTACGGAAAACAGTTTGGAGGTTCCCTAAAAAACTAAAAATAGAACTACCATATGATTCAGCAATCCCAACCCTGGGCATACATCTGAAGAAAATCACGGTTCAAAAGATACATGCACCCCAATGTTCACTGCAGCACTATTCACAAAAGCCAGGACACAGAAGCAACCTAAATGTCCATAAACATAGGAATGGATGAAGAAGATATGGTGCATATATACAATGGGATATTACTCAGCCATAAAAAGGAACAAAACTGTGCCATTTGCAGAGACATGGATGGACCTAGAGACTACCATGCAGAGTGAAGTAAGTCATCATTTTAACATACATACCTTATTAATCACATAAATATATAAAAGTATCTTTCATTCTCCTACCTCCTACCAAATTATATATATGAATGTCTCTTATTGTAGCTTTACAAAACTGTAAAGTGGTTTAGAGTGGCTAGACAATTTTCTTACATTTCTTGCATTTCTCATCTTAAGCATATAATTAAAATGCAACAGAGAGAGGCTCCTGGCTGCTGTGTTGGGTGAAGGACTGAGACCTGATGCCTCTAGCTCCTTCGTTACAGAGCAGCAACATGAGGAGTCCATAGTTCCAGAAGAGCCTGGTTTTTTCCCAACAGAGAGGCACAGATGCCTGATTCTTAATACCATTTGTAAAGCTGTTGGGAAATATGGAAAAAAATAGAGCTCCATTTATTAATGCAGCCCAATTCAATTTCCTCTACTCAGACAATAATGGTTTATCTGTAATGGTGACTTGTGCCTGGAGGGAGTGAAATAATACAGCAGAAGTGATGAGAAAACAAATTCACCCTGTACAGAGGCAAGGGAAATAGGCTCTTGGTTGAGAGTCCTAAACAGACCAAAGGCAGCTGTGCTAATGGGCCAGTAAGGACAGCATTGTCACCTATTTCTCCCAGGAAAACCTCTGGGCACCTATGTTGGCATGTGACAAAACTGCACTGTGAATAAATTGCCTTGATACATCTAAGTTATGGAACATCTCAAAATTTTAAGTCCTGGGTTTGACCAGGATAGGGGAAAAGCTCTTTGTCTATATGGAAGGAAAAGTCTGAATTATGGGTCTTCTTAGTCAGAGAGATGGCTTAAATTCTTCTCCAGGGAAATTCCTCATACATTTTTTCTAAGAATGCATTATAGTTGTGAAATTCCTAGTCGCTGTCCAATGTCTGTGGGAGATTTCATCTGGTTTCATGTATGGACAGTGCTGGAAGGTTTCCTTCATGTTACCACCATCCTATAGAGGGTATCTATAGGTATTCAGGCCATCTCTTTATTCACAGGGTTTTAAGTGTGCTATGGGCCAGTGAATAAGAGAGGAATGGACAACTCTGCATCTGCACGATCGATGGGTGGCTTGTTGGGTGATGACACCCATGGGGTAACTTGTTGCTGTCAGCGAATGCTACCTGACCCTTGCAGATTAGGTCTCTTATCTCACACTCTCCTCTACTTGTGACCCCTTCAGTTTTCCTTTTACTTAGAGTGTGGATCCTTTTGTGCAGTCTGCAGCTGGGGGAGGTCTTTCTGTCTTGGAGACTGGTTTGTGAGCTTTACAGTTAAGTCTTTGTGGTGGTGGTTTTATTGTTGGGTGGGTTAAGTTTGCTATCTGGGCTGAGGATCAAGAAAAGGCTTCCAAGACTTTTGTGAGCACAGGTTAATTAATCAATTAGTATTTTAAAACACTGTCTTAACCACCACTGGAAGACAGTAAAACTTGCTTTTCACTGGTGTTGGAAATGGAGACCACTGAACTTGGAATAAGGAGACAGGATTCAAGGTGCATGATGAGAGCGACCATGACCTTCTCTGTTTCTCCTGAATTAGCCTCCTTGTATTAGTGCTCAGCCCCACGCTGCCACCCTGCACTCTCCTCTGCTTGTTGGCCACCTCCACTTGGATGCCATGTAATAGCTGACAGATAACCCATCAAACTTAATGGGCTTACAACTACCCTCATGTTCTCTTCCTTCCTCAAATCCCAGTCTCCAAATTGCCCCTGCTCTGATTTGGTTAACGACAGAACATCCATGAAGTTGCCCCAGCCAGAGACCCGGAAGCCATCCTTGCCTTGATACCCCTCCCATGCCCGCATCGACTTGGTCACTACTGTCAAGTCTACCCAGGAGTAGCCGGCATTGACCCAACTCTTCAGCCTGCTGTTACAGCTTCATTCCAGGTCCCCTCTTCTCTCTCTGGGGACACTGCAGCATCTTCCTTATTGATCTTCATCTAACCCATCCTCTAAACTCCTGCTGGAGCCATCACCCTTATTAGAAGTAGTTTCTAGACCCTTCCCCATTGACTGTGGAGTAGAGTCCAGCCCTGAAAGGTGTTCATGGCTCCTCACAATCTGGTCCACACTCACCATATTTCCCTCCATTGGTCCTGCCTGGCCCTCTCCTCATTCTGTGGCTGCAGCTATCCACCCACCCCCCACCCAGTACTGCAGACCCATACAGGATCCTCTCTGCTGTTTCCTCTGCTCCACCGGCCCAGTCCATACTGTTTTGTCAAGTGGCTCCTCCCCTATGACATGCTCCTGGCTCTGAAGAAAGTACTGATAGCTTTCTTTTCTTTCACTCTTGCATTTATTCTTCTTTTTATATTTATTGAGATATAATTATATACAACCGTGTATACATTTAAGATGCCCAGTGTATTGATTTGATACATTTATATGGTACAAAATGATGATCACCATAGAGTTAGCTAACACTTCCCTCCCATCACTGAGGGAATCTGGGTTAACTGATAGAATTAACTGATAGATTAACTGATAGAATCTGGATTACCAGAAAATGAAAAGAAAAAGAATCCTAGAAGACAAAACATTAAGCTCATTCATTTCAAAAGTTAATACCTCGAAACATCCCACCCTCGCCTTCTCCCACAGAGTCCAAAAGTCTGTTCTGTACATCTGTGTCTCTTTTTCTGTTTTGCATATAGGGTTATCATTATGATCTTTCTAAATTCCATATATATGTGTTAGTATGCTGTAATGATCTTTATCTTTCTGGCTTACTTCACTCTGTATAATGGGCTCCAGTTTCATCCATCTCATTAGAACTGCTTCAAATGAATTCTTTTTAACAGCTGAGTAATATTCCATGGTGTATATGTACCACAGCTTCCTTATCCATTCGTCTACTGATGGGCATCTAGGTTGCTTCCATGTCCTGGCTATTGAAACAGATCACCAGCCCAGGTGGGATGCATGAGACAAGTGCTCGGGCCTGGTGCACTGGGAAGTCCTAGAGGAATCGGGTGAAGAGGGAGGTGGGAGAGGGGATCGGGATGGGGAGTACATGTAACTCCATGGCTGATTCATGTCAATGTATGACAAAACCCACTGCAATGTTGTGAAGTAATTAGCCTCCAACTAATAAAAATAAATGAAAAAAAAAAAAAAAGTTAATACCTTTTCTCCTGAAGCTCTAGAGAAGTTTCCAGCATCATACATTGGAACCTAACTGGGAAGGTAATTTAAGCAAATGCTGTGTATCATTCTTCATCTTTAGATTTCCCATTAAGTATATGAAATCAGTCTTTAGTTGTTAAGATTCTGTGTTCATGAGAAATTATCACTAAGCTTTTGTTCTAAATTTATGAGCTAAAGGTTCCAAGAAAATGCCTGCTGGGTATGTCTGAAAGAAGCTATCTGACAGTTTTAAGTGAGTGAAGTGAACAGATTAGTGTTTTAAAAAACTTGCTTTGTATCTAGATGCCCTGAGATGGATGTGTCAGAG
Organism: Cervus canadensis; assembly: GCF_019320065.1. Lineage (NCBI taxonomy): Eukaryota > Metazoa > Chordata > Mammalia > Artiodactyla > Cervidae > Cervus > Cervus canadensis. The sequence goes on along the minus strand of NC_057415.1, from coordinate 10,087,796 downwards.
GGTGAGAGGGTAGCTGCATCAGACTCCAAAGAGGGTGGCGAGGTGGTGAGGAAGAAGAATTAGGAGGTGGAATTGACAGGGTGGGTGAATGTCTAGAAAAAGGGTGATGCTGTGTTTGGGGGAGGGTATGATGTTTATTTTCGTAGGAAGTAGCTTCTAATCTTTAAGCCTCTGTTTCCTTATCTGTAAAATTTATACATAATAACCCTAGTTAACAGGGTTGTCATGAGTATTAATTGACGCATAGCAATAGAAAATACATTTTTTTACTATGAAAAAGACAAAGATACTCTGAAAAATAAGATCAGCATCCCCAAGAGAATGTATATTAAGGGCTTAGACCAAAGCCTGCTGCAAACCTATCATCACTGTAAAGCAAAAGTAATGAAAACTCTGACTTGGGGGCCAGAAAGGAACCCCTAAATAAACTTCTATACAGAAGCATTCAGTATATGATAAGGTACCTTTGCAACACTGGATCCTTCTGTCTCCTCTTCAGATGTAGGGCGAACTATCACCCTAAGACGATCTTTCCACAACAGCTCCATCTGAAGCTTTACCCCCAAAACCCCACTCCTGCCAAGTTATCAATGATGAATCCTGTTAGCACTCACGTTATCTTGTCTGTGTATTGGTTTACTTGTTGCACATCTGTATCACCCTCCAGGATGGGGCCAAGACCACAGTCAGGCTCAGACTCAACTGTATTCCAAGTGTCTGGGCCAGTGCCTAGCACACTGAAGCGCTCCGGGAGTATCTGTTGGATGAAGGAAAGACGAGCCATCCAGTTTGTGAACTGGCTCACATGGATGCAGGCTAGTCTGTGTTCAAGGAGAATCTTCTAAAGCAGCCCTTCGCGGGTACTCTCTCAGAGGAGGAGGGAGGGAGAGCACGGGCAAACAGCTTGCTCAGATCTTGGTGAATCGCACTCAGAAAGTCAGTTGTTGTTTAGTTGCTCAGTTGTGTCTGACTCTTTGCAACCCCATGGACTGCAGCACGCCAGGCTTCCCTGTCCTTCACTGTCTCCTAGAGTTTGCTCAAACTCATATTTATTGAGTCAGTGATGCTATCCAGTCATCTCATCCTCTGTCACCCCCTTCTCCTGCCCTCAATCTTTTTCAGCATCAGGGTCTTTTCCAGTAAGTCAGCTCTTCACATCAGGTGGCCAAAGTATTGGAGCTTCAGCTTCATCATCAGTCCTTCCAATGAATATTCAGGACCGATTTCCTTTAGGATTGATAGGTTGGATCTCCTTGCAGTCCAAGGGACTCTCAAGAGTCTTCTCCAGCACCACAGTTCAAAAGCATCAATTAATTCTTCAGTGCTCAGCCTTTTTTATAGTCCAACTCTCATATCCATACATGACAACTGGAAAAACCACAGCTTTGACTAGATGGACCTTTGTCAGGGGAATGATAGCTCTGATTTTTAATACAGTACAGAAAAAATACAGTTTTAAAAGTTTCAAAACATCACACGGAATGATATATAGCACAACACATTGGTATTTTTGGCTTTGAGGTTAAAATTTCATACTCAATTATGACTTCTCTAGGCCTCACCAACTTGTAAATAGTTTAACTATGCTTGCAACCCTTTGAACTTAAAACTCCTGCAGGTCTGGTAGGAAACAGCAAATGTCAGCAGCAATTTTCTCTGGGCTGTCAGCTTTGAGGGACTATTGGGATCTCCTTCACCCATTTCCTACCTTCTGATAGTTCTCTACTTCCCTGTACTGTGCAGGTAGTGCTTTTTTGATAATAATAATAACTACCACCTAAGATTTATTTTCAAGAATATTAATTCTGTAAGTCTGGGGTAAAAAAGTCAGGATCAGAACACCAGGAGGCAAGAAGTGAAAGCAGAGCAGTATCTGATGGAGCGTCCAGTCCGTTTTTCCTGCCTGTCTAGAAATCATCACCAGTGGTCTGAGCAGACAGCAAGAGCACTGTGACACTCCGTCACCCCTTACGTCTCTCTTACTGTCTCTCCCCCTCTTGTCTGTCCCTCTCTGACACAGCTCACATAAGCTCCCTATTTAGAGATTCCACAGTTGTCAGTCTATTGGATGGTCAGGGAGACAGATGAGTCCTATGTTAGAATCCTCTACAGCAGGGATCCCCAACCTCCGGGATCTAATGCCTGATGATCTGGGGTGGAGCGCATGTAATAATAATAATAGAAATAAAGTGCACAATAAATGTAATGAGCTTGAGTCATCCCGAAACCATCCCTTCCCATCTGTGGAAAAACTCTCTTCCATGAAACGGGTCCCTGCTACCAGAAAGATTGGGGACCACTGCTCTATAGCCACGAAGTTCATGTGAAGAGTGCTCTCTTTCCCCACAGTGGTGTTGAGGAGAGCCCAGCTACGCTGTTTGAATTCTGTTTTGTCTGCACCTGTAATTCTCCAGGAGGTTTATTGGCCCATCTCCCACCACTGCATGTGATGACTGGCCCCACCCAGCAGGACTCTTGTGTTACACGGAGGAGGCACTCAATGAGTGCTTCATCTGATAAGGGAGATAATAAGAGGAAGCGTATCCAATATGCCAAAGCGTCTTACACATTTTCAGGGTTTTTTCCATGAGTTACTATAATTTGAGACTCATGACCATTTCTTTGAAATGGATAGGACAGATAATGTTGTCTCATTTTACAAAGGAGGAAATTGAATTATACAAATGATTGACTACCTGGTCGAATAGCCCTATCACTTAGTGGTGCTGGGAACTGCTTCCATTTCTTGTTATTATATACCCAAGAATATACCCATTGTATCACAAAATATTTTATAACATTACTATGTTTCATTATATGATAAACATGTTACAGTGCCAAGGATTTTCACATAATTTAGACATCAAATAAATTTAGGCATCAAATAAACTGAGATACAATAAAGTATCAAGTAACTGATACTTGATGTCTCAATTTATTATGAAGAACATTTAATGTGTGTAATAACTTTTTATTATCTTCCTAATGGGAGCTAGCAGTCAGCTAAAATTTCAGTGAATCTCCATAACTATTTTAACTAAAAGTCAAATCCACTACACCTGTGAAACCTGTTAGTTTTCAAAATAACTAATAACGTAGATGATATTGATGATGATAGAGTCACTAGCATTTACTGTGTCTGCTAGGCACTCGGTTACATGAATGTCAACATCAGTCCTATTTTACAGGCAGAAAACTACACTTCAACAAGCTTATATAGCTTTCCCGAGGTCACAGGGCAGGGCAGGTAAACTTAACAGCCTGCAATACTGTCTCCTATTTAGGGAAAAGTAACCAGAAATGTTAGATGGCTGACAGAAGGGAGAAAATCCAGACTATTTAAAATCCTCACTGTCTTTCCCTTGAGTAAAGGAGAGAAAGGAATGAGCATGTGCTGGGGAAAAATCTGTAATTTTTCTTGAGTAATTCCTGTGATAGCCCCTGATCTGAACATGCCTCATGGATCACCTTCATTAATCCTCCTAGCAGCCCTGGGAGATAGGTCCTGCCTTTGCTCTGCTCATTTTACAGGCATGGAAACTGAAATCAGATAAATGGTACAACCAGGATTAGGACCCAGAGGTTGTGCCTTTACTTTTACTTTCTGTAACTCCTTTAAGTTCTCCTTCATCAACCAGCAGCCAGCACTATGCAAGGCAGTTGATATATACAATCTCATTTCTTTGTCCTAACACCCGTAGGAAATTTATTGCCTCCATTTTTGGATGCCCTAGGGTTCCAAGTCATGTAGTCGCTCCCAGTCACCCACAAAGCAAAGACAGACTTGTTCCCTTGCCTCAAACCTGTGCCAGCAAGTTTGTCCCCAAAGCAGACGTGAAATCCAGGCTTATGAACAGCTCTTATCATTGAACTCTCTTCCTCTGCTGTGGCTTCTGCCTGATTTATCAGTGTTTCTGGCATCTCATTGTGGAAAATCAATTCCTCTCTTCACACATATCTGCTGCTTTCTTTAGCTTCTTGTCACTGCCCAGACATGCATTCCTGATTCTTCAAACAAACAAGACAAATCTAAACAGGAAGGGTGTTCAAGGGCATCCAAGTGTTGTGCTATTGCTGTCGGGTCTATGAGCGCAGTGCCTAGAACAAGCACAAGCTTCTTGGGCAGTTTCTCCCAGGATCCTTGGCTTGGCTCTGCTTCCCTTTGTTTCATCCTCTTGAAATGTAGCCACACCTCTGGGTAGAACAGGGCAAGGTAGACAGAAGTGGCTGGGATAACATGGGATGCTGGTCCTGCTGGTTCCTTCCCTCTAAATAAAAGCTGAAAGTCCCCGAAGAAAGAGGATAAAAGAATCATACTTAAGATCTCTGAAAAGTAACTTAAAGAGTGGGAACAACTTAAAGTAAGAAAAAAATTTTACATGTACGAGATGCAAAATATTTTTTATCATTAGTTATAGTTACTAAAAGGAAAGGAGACACTTCAAAACTATAGTGAAATTTTAAGCTTGAGAATTAAGAGAATAACTCTCCATGGAAAAGAACAGATAGAAGGGATGGTGGTGGTTTTGTTTCAGGTTTTTTATTTGCTTTTAGGAGTTTTCATTTTGTTTTTTTGTTGTTGCTTTGGGTTTTTTTTTGGGGGGGATGGGCTGTTTGTTTAGAGTATACTATCAAGTCACATCATGTTGTCTTTATTTATAATGATAAGCACACAGATTCATCTATATTCCATCCAAATAGGCAAAGGGAGGTGTTCTCAATATCTGAGGCCTGGTCTACTGCCATGCCAGTGAGCCCACATTAATCTTTAAAATCCTTGGTCTGTGTTCCCGGCACAGTATTGATTCATTTGGCATGGGGACTCTCTGATGTGTTTTTCAGTATCCTAAAGATTTTCAGTAGTTTTTCAGTAACTGCTGTTGGTGGCTAGTGAGGGAAGGCCTAGCAGGTACTGTCCCAGGGCCCCACCTCTGTGCAGCCTATCTTTTTATAAATGGGGATTCTGTTCAGAATTATATCAAAAAGGGAATTGCAAAGGGGTGAAAATATTGTGAATTTTTAGGAGTATTTTCCTTTCAAGTGTCAGGTTTGGAAATTGACTAATCCTGGTGAGAGGAGGAACTGCCCTGTTGAAACTGGAACTGATAACCTGTGGGTGGGGAGAGGGAGGCCCCTGGGAGATATCTAGCAGTGACCTCCACCCACAGTGCATAGCTGGCTTCCCCATTCTCCCCTATCAAAATTTATAGTCTGGTCTGTAGTGTACATTTCTATATAATTGAGGTCATACTGCTTATATAAACTGCTTCTTCCAGTAATCAATATATTGCAAGCTTTCCCCCACATCATTAAACTCCTAAACATACATTTTAATGGATGTACAATATTCCATCACATGAATTTAATCATTTTCCCACTGGAAATTTAGATTGACTTTTTTTTTTCCTTTTCGCTACAATAAATGACACTCTGATAAAAATCTTTGTCCATAAATCTTTGTCAACATTTCTCATTATTTCCTCAGGCTAAATTCCTAAAAGTGGAATCGTTGAGTCAACAGATATCGTGCCATAAAACTCAATATATTTTGTTAAACTTTTTTCCAGAAATTCTAGATCAATTTATATTCCCACAGTGACATATAACAATGCATAATTTCAACTGACTGCTCTGCACATAATGTTTTGTTTTGTCAAGAGAGGAGAGAAAAAAAGAATATTTTTATTAGAAAATTATCTTTTGCCCTCAGTAGCTATTTAAAGAAGAAAAATGCATACATGCATAATAGTGGGAGGAAAATTTTTTTTCCTCTAAAAATGAAAGTGAAAAATGTACCAGCCAAGAAATAGAACTGAATGATAGTATATGGGGCACAGTTACTAATCAGCTGAAATATTTTCAAATATAGGAATTTTTCAATATTCCTAAAATATTGAAAACATTTTGCTCCCAGAACACTGACTCTGGGATGCAAGCACATTTCATGCTCAGAGGTACAAGTACAGGACTTTCAAAGTCTTGAGAGAGAGAATTAAATTATATTCAGATCCTACATTTGAAACACGAGGTTAGAAGTAGGGGTACCAGCAGCTGTCCTCCTGGGAGACTGTCTTCTTAGTCAACTGATACTGGATGCTTAGGTTCAAATCATGGCTTTGCCACTTACTTTGTGAATTTGGTCAAGTCGGTTACTCTTTCCAGGATGCTGTTTCCTTTTCTATCCAAAAAGGGACATTTTAGCATCCTTGTGAGGACAGAGATAATGCCGCGAGGTCCTCAGCACTTTGTCCAGAGCCGTGTTGTCCAATATGGCAATCTCACGTGGCTGCTGAGCATTGGCAATGCTGCTGTTGTTCGGTCGGTAAGTCGTGTCCTGCTGTTTGCTGAACTGAGACATGCTGTAAGCGTGCAAATGCACACCGATTTCAAAGGCTTAGTACCAAAAAGTATCTAAACTATTGTATTATTTTGATATTGTTACATGGTGCATGATACCAGTTTAGATATCTTGGCTTCAAATAAAACACCTCATTAAATTTAATTTTATTTCTTTCACTTTTCAAATGCTTCCTTTTTGTTCTTTATTGTGGCTTGCATTTTATTTTTATTGAAAAGCACTGCTCTAGAACATAATAAAGATTCAAATATTTTTTTAAAGAAATCAAGGTGGGTTGTTTCTCCATCACAGAGTTGCCTGGGTATTGTTTTATTTTTGTGCGGTGGGGGAGGCATTCAGTTCCTAGGACTCTGTAGGACATTGGGCTGGGGTCCTCTGGCCTGGATGGTTTTGAATTGGCTAGGGTAAGGATGTTGTATATTATTTCATTGTTTGTCAGCGGAGTGAGTGGAGAGTTTAAAAATAGCATCCCCCTCCCTCCTCTGGCCCCATGCTGATCCTTCCTAAGTTATTTCTGTTGGCTGCATTAGGAGCCTGACATCTGATTCATTCAGTGGGCCCTGCCTCGGTCCTTTAAAACAGAATGGACAGTTAGTGAAAGGTCAAAGCCACTATGGCTGGTGGTAGCTTCCCTGGGCCATGACAGGCAGAGGAGACACGGAGAACTGAAGAAACAGTAATGGCAAAATGCTTGGTCAAGATCCAGACTCGGAGGGGTCTCCGCCTGCAGTTGGCGAACCACTGCAGCAGCAATGTGTTTGTCCGTCTGCTGAGACACAGTGCCAAGATCACAGCCAGAAACACGGGTACGTGCCCTGCAGCCGGCTCTGGTCTGCACTCACCTGAGAATGTCAGAAGTCTGTGATAAGGATGAGAAGGAGAAGGAGGGAGAAAGGCAGGGAGGCAGGAAGGAGAGTGGGCAGGCCCTGAGGGAAGATGGGAGGGCTTCAAATGGAGGTCCTGACACTCTCCTTAAGTGACATGGTAGGAAGTCATCCTAAAGGCTAATGAATTACATGCTAGTCAGTAGCTCGGTTAGGAAGGAGGCAGTGGTGGTGTGTCCAATCCATTGGCTCAGGAATGAGGGATGATTACAGAGAAGGCAGGTTGGATGATCAAAATATGCTCCTCCCTCCTTTCATTGTTTAAAGGGTAAGATCTTCAAGTGCGCTTTCCTGGATGAGGCAAGACCCTCCTATATCTTCAAAGTAGAGCTGTCCTAAAGTATGGTCCTGAAATATAGTATCAGTTAAAGAATCGGGATCAAACTGAGGTTCTGCCAGTTTCCTTTTCATTGAAAATATATTTTGTGGTCCTTGGAGAAAATGGGAATACATACATATATACAAATATATGGTTTTCACCAAATGATTAAAATTTTTAAAATCCTGGGAAATGTCTGGAATTGGCCATACCTCATGCACATTGTGAACTTAGTTGTATTTGTATAATGACATAGATAATAGATGATGTGTTCTTATAAGAGATATTTTAAAGTATAATTTTATAGAATGTTTTCCTTGACCCTAATGTTCCTGATAGCCAATCTATGTACATTGACATGTAGAATGGATATAGGATTTTTTTTTATCATAAGTGGGATTGTTCAATATATATTATAGTTCTTTTTTTTTTCAATTTATCATATGGCATGAAGGACTTTCCATATCAATACATATTAACCTGTATCCTTTTAAAACTGGCTGAATAATATCTTATAGTAAAAACATATCATAATTTATTTAATCACCAAATTATTACTGGAAATTGATATTTCCTATTTAGTGGTTGTAACAGACATATGCCAAGGAATGTGTGTATACAAGTATTTCTCTATGACAGATTCTTAAAAGCATAACTGCTGATTTGACGGATATCCACATTTTAAATTTTGATGGAGATGGGCAAACAAATTATCCTCTGAAAAACTAATACTCACTAAAAAGGTGAGTACAAGAATGACTTCTTCCCCACATAAGCACTAACCCTGATGTGACCAATTTCTAAGATTGGGAAAAAAAAATGAGATTTTATTATTTTAATATACCTGTTCCTTTTTACTTGTAAAGGTGAGCATCTTTTCAGAGGATAATTATCCATGTGCATGTCTGCTTGGAATTACTTGTTTGTGCATTTCTGTTTCATTTTTGTCCTTCCCTTATAGATTGTGGGAATTCTTATATTATCTTTTTTCCTCCTAATTTGTTCTTGGCTTTTAATTTTGTTGTTGTTCAGTTGCTCAGTATATCCAACTCTTTGTGACCCCATGGGCTGCAGCACTCCAGGCTTGCCTGTTCTTTAATTTCCATTGAGTCAGTGATGCCACCCAACTGTCTCATCCTCTGTCGCCCCCTTCTCCTCCTGCCTTCAATCTTTCCCAGCATCAGGGTCTTTTCCAATGAGTTGGCTCTTCACATCATGTGGCCAAAATATTGGTGCTTCAGCATCTGTCCTTCCAGTGAATATTCAGGACTTACTGCCTTTAGGATTGACTGGTTTGATCTCTTTGCTGTCCAAGGGACTCTCAAGAGTATTCTGCAGCATCACAATTTGAAAGCATCAATTCTTCGTCGTTCAGCCTTCTTTATGGTCTAACTCTCCCATCCTTACATGACTCCTGGAAAAACCATAGTTTCAACTAAATGGATCTTTGTCAGAAAAACGATGCCTCTGCTTTTTAATATGCTGTCTAGATTGATCGTAGCTTTTCTTCCAAGGAGCAAGCATCTTTTAATTTCATGGCTGCAGTCACCGTCTGCAGTGATTTTGGAGCCCCAAAAAGTAAAGTCTGTCACTGTTTCCATTGTTCCCCCATCAGTTTGCCATGAAATGATGGGACAGATACCATGATCTTAGTTTTTTGAGTATTGAGTTTTAAGCCAGCTTTTTCACTCTCCTCTTTCACCTTTGGCTTTCAGGGTAGCTCAGCTGGTAAAGAATCCACCTGTAATGCAGGAGGCCCCAGTTTGGCTCCTGGGCTGGGAAGTTTCCCTGGAGATGGGATAGGCTACCCACTCCAGTTTTATTGGGCTTCCCTGGTGGCTCAGATGGTAAAGAATCCGCCTGCAGTGCAGGAGACCTGGGTTCAATCCCTGGGTTGGGAAGATCCCCTGGAGGGGGGCATGGCAACCCACTGCAGTATTCTTGCCTGCAGAATCCCCATAAACAGAGGACCCTGGCAGGCTACAGTTGCAAACTGTCAGATGTGACTGAATGACTAAGCACAGCTTTCACCTTCATCAAGAGGCTCTTTAGTTCTTCTTTGCTTTCTGCCATTAGAGTGGTGTCATCTGGATAGCTAAGGTTATTGATATTTCTCCCGGCAGTCTTGATTCCAGCTTGAGCTTGAGTCCAGCTTGAGCTTGAGTCCAGCTAGATGTAGCCTGGCATTTCACATGATGTACTCTGCATATAAGTTAAATAAGCAGGGTGACAATATACAGCCTTGACATACTCCTTTCCCAATTTTGAACCAGTCCATTGTTCCATGTCCAGTTCTAACTGGTGTTTCCTGACCTGTATACAGGTTTCTTAGGCAGGTAAGGTGGTCTGGTATTCCCATCTCTTTAAGAATTTTCCACAATTTGTCGTGGTCTACTCGGTCAAGGGCTTTAGAGTAGTTAATAAAGCAGTAGATGTTTTTCTGGAATTCCCTTGCTTTTTCTATGATCCAATGGATGTTGGCAATTTGCTCTCTGGTTCCTCTGCCTTTTCTAAATCCATCTTGTACATCTGGAAGTTTTCGGTTCACATCCTGTTGAAACCTAGCTTGAAGGATTTTGAGCTTTTAACTTATTTTAATGTTAACTTTGTAGCACAGGTACTTTTCATATGCACAGACAATTTCTACATGTGCAGACTTCTTTTCTGAGTTTTATGTTTTTTCAGTGTCCCTCATTCCAAGACTATAAACATGTTTCCTGTGTTTTCATCCTCAAAATCAATGTGTTAGCTTTAACTATGTGAAATTTCTGATAGTCAACTGCCTTTGACCTACAAAAATAGTGATTTCATGTGGTTTGATCTAATATTTGCTTTTAATTGACTTGCTGACTTCTTTGGAATTTTTAATGTGTGTTTGACATGAAGTAGGGATATACTTTTTCTCCTTCCCAATTGGTGATTTTTCTCAGAGTTATTTATCATAACCTCTCATTATTTTCAAAGGTGTATTTCTGAATTGCATATTTTAGTATTCCTGCTCCATTATGAACAGTAGTATAGTTCTGACATCAGATAGGTCAAATTCCCCCTTATGGATCTCTTTTTATCCAGAGTTTCTTGATAATCATGTGCAATTTCTCATTTGTCATTTTTGAAAATGTGTTGAGATTTGTATTAAAATTGCAGTAAATTTTAATTAGAAGAGATATGGATCTTCAAAATAATTAAGTTCTCCTATTCAGGAACATTGTTATATTCCTTCATTTTTCCAAGGTATTCTTTTATGTTATTCAGCTATGTTTTAGTATTGTCTTCATGCAAGTTTTGAATATTTCTTATGGATATCCTAGATATAACGTGCCTGTTCTAATTTGTACATTTAGCTATTTTGAATGGGATTTTCCATCATCATATTTTTATATGGTCTTCGTTGCTTTCAAGCTGAACACCTGACTGACTTCTAATTAATCCCCCTAGCTTCTTATTAGAATCTTTGCCTTTTCCTGTAGCTGATAGAATAACCTAGAGATAGTCATAGTTTTGTGCCCTCCTTTCCAATATTTACACTTCTTATTTTCTGTCTTTATCATATTGCATTATTGAAGTTCACCACAATGATGCCGAAGTGCAGTGAGGGTTTTCTGTCCTGTTCCTGCTTTTGGTGTGATGATTGACTGTGATGACAGAGAGCCCCATGAGATGCTGACAGCTGCATCAGTTAGGACACCATTAGCAGCAAGTAACTCTAACAAACTCTGGTTTAGATAATACGGTGATTTATTATCCAAGACTGCACCAAGTCCAGAGTCAGGGAGGATTCCAGGACTGAGGAGCCAGGTTCACTTCATCTCTCTGCACTGCTCTTGTCAGTTAGCCAGAACTCCCCCTCAGACCATTTGCTGTCAGCATCATAGGATGGCTGCCAGAATTCCTGGTGTCTCCTTCACACACGATGTCAAGAGAAAGTCCGTTATCTGTCCAGTATGTTCTTCTTAGAAGCAAGAAACCTTTCTCAGAACTTCCCCCCCTCCCCAGGCAAATCTTCCCTTCATTTTTCATTTTCAGGGTTGGCTCACATGCCCACTTCCAAACCAGAGAGAATGAAATTACTGTAATTGGCTTAGACTAATTAGCTGGGAGAGAAATGGATGAGTCAACCATGGAAACTATGAGATAAGCATCTATGTAGGAGAGCCTTCTAAGAGAAGGTGAAACATTAAATCTTCAAGAATAAGTAGGAATCATCTGGGTGCAGAAGGACTTTCCAGGGAAAGGCAGTTTGTGCAAAGTCAAGGAGGCATGATATAGTGTGACATATTTGGGCATCTGATGCGAACAGACGACTCATTGGAAAAGTCCCTGATGCTGGGAACGATTGAGGGCAGAAGGAGAAAAGGGTGTCAGAGGATGAGATGGCTGGATGGCATCACTGACGAAATGAACATGAACTTGGGCAAACTCCAGGAGATGGTGAGGGACAGGGAAGCCTGGCGTGCTGCAGTCCATGGGGTCACAGAGTTGGACATGACTGGGTGACTGAACAACAACAACAAAATAAATAGGAATGATGGTAATGTGTGGGGTAGAGGTGGCTTTATATACTAAAATGGAGTTTAAAGTTTATCCTGAAAGGCATGAAAAACCTTTTAAGAAGAGAATTCATACAACTAATTAGGCATTTAAAATTATATTTCTGGCAACAATTCAGGAGTGAGACTGAGATCAGGGAAACCAGTGAGGAGGCCACTGCTCTTAGGCAGTTGAGAAGTGGTAGTCATGGGGTGATAGAGAGGTGGGAATGGCTACCCACTCCAGTATTCTTTGGACTTCCGTGGTAGCTCAGATGGTAAAGAATCTGCCTGCAATGCAGGAGACCTGGGTTTAGTCCCTGGATCAGGAAGATCCCCTGGAGAAGGGAATGGTTACCCACTCCAGTATACTTGCCTGGGAAATCTCATGAACAGAAGAGCCTGGTGGGCTACAGTCCATAAAGTTGCAAAGAGTCAGACATGACTGAGTGACTAACACTTTCACTTTTTTCACTCTCAAGCATGGGGTGATGGAGAGGCAGGGACCACTTTGAAAGTGAATATAGTGGCAGAATTTATAGAAGCTGGTGACATGTTAGGAGTGAGCAGTGAGTGAAAAGTTATGGCCAACCCTTAGATTGCTGGTGTGGGCAGAGGGTGGTGCTCTTTATTAATACTATGTAGTAACTAGTAGAGGAGGAAAAGGCTGGGGTGGGACATACATTGCTTGGATTTGGATATACTGAGGTTGATGATCCTACACTCAGGTGTCTGGTGAGTCTGCAGCTCACTGGATGGTTCTGAGTTGAGATGGATCAGAGATGCAGAATATGTATTTCTCAAACTAAGTCATGTTCAAACATCTCTGGTCAAGTTAAACCAGTTTTTAAAAAAATAATTGTATATATTTATTTATTTTGACCGTGCTGAGTCTTCTTTGCTGTGCATGCTCTTCTCTAGTTGCGGTGAGCAGGGGCTACTCTTCATTGCAGTGTATGGGTTTCTCGTTGCGGTGGCGTCTCTTGTTGTGGAACATGGGCTCTAGGACATGGAGGCTTCAGTACCTGCGGTACATGGGCTCCGTAGTTGTGGCTCACAGGCTTGAAAGGCTTAGTTGCTCCATGGCAAATGGCATCTTCCCCGACCAGGAATTGAACCCATGTCTTCTGTATTGGCAGGTAGATTCTTTACCACTGAGCCACCAGGGAAGTCCTAAACCAGTTATTGAGTTAAATAAAACAAAACTGGTTTCTTCTCCTTAGGATCTCTCAGACATTTGAATATGTAAATAGTAATGTTATTGAGTGTTTACTAAGTGCCAACCACTTCCCACATGTTTATTTATGACTCCTCTGTGCACAATATCCCCATACAATATGGCCTGAATTTTTCCCATTTTATAGATTTTACAGAAAAGAGTGACTTAGTAGCTTGTCCAAGGTTACATGACAATACAAGGCCAGGATTCAGATATAGAATAAGACAGAGCTTGTACTCTCTTTAATTTCAGCTTATTGAGGCATAATTGCCAAAACTGAATGATATTTAAAGTATACATTGTGGCAATTTGATACACATTGTGAAAAGTTCCCCCTAATTGGTACATGCATTACTTCACATATTTATTTTTTTTTTAATGAGAACACTTAAGTTCTACTCTCACGCATATGTCAATTATGTAAAACACTATTATCAACAATAAAGATCATGTTTTACATTTGAACACCAAACCTTATTCATCTTCCAGCTGAAACTTTGTACCCTTTCCCCCTTTCTCTCACCCTCTAGTCCATGGCAACCATTTTACTACTTTCTGTTTCTATGAGTTTGACTTTTCCTTTTCCTTCAGATTCTAATATAAGTGATACCAGGGGGTTTCTGTCTTTCTCTGACTTATTTCACCCATCCATGCTGTCACAGACGGCAGGATTTTCTTCTTTCTTACGGTTGAATAATATTCCATCGTGTGCATATACTACATCTTCTTTATCCATTCATCTGTGCTGTGCTTAGTCGCTCAGTCATGTCTGACTCTTTGCAACCCCATGGACAGTAGCCCGCCAGGCTCCTCTGTGCATGGGGATTCTCCAGGCAAGAATACTGGAGTGGGTTGCCATGCCCTCCTCCAGGGGATCTTCCCAATCCAGGGATCAACCCATGTCTCCCGCATTACAGTTGGATTCTGTACCATGTGAGCCACCAGGGAAGCCCAAGAATACTGGAGTGGGTAGCGTATCCCTCCTCTAGGGGATCTTCCCAACACAGGAATCGAACTGGGATCTCCTGCATTGCAGGCAGATTCCTTACCAGCTGAGCTACCAGGGAAGCCCATCCATTCATCTACTGATGGCCATTTAGGTTGTTTCCATATCTTCGCTATAGTGAGTAATGCTGCAGTGAACATAGGACTGCAGATTTCTCTTTGAGATCCTGTTTTCATTTCCTTTGGATATATACTCAGAAGTGGGGATTGCTAGATCATATGGTAGTTCTGTTTAATTTGGGGGAACCTCCATACTTTTTTCCATAGTGCGTAAACCAACAGTGCACAGGAGTTCCCCTTTTCCTACATCCTCACCAACACTTGTAATCAGCAAAAACAAGACCTGGAGTTGACTGTGGCTTAGATCACGAGCTCCTTCTTGCAAAATTCAGGCTTAAATTGAAGAAAATAGGAGAAACCACTAGACCATTCAAGTATGACCTAGATCAGATCCCTTATACAGAGGAGGTGACCAATAGATTCAAGGGATTAGATCTGGTTGACAGAGTGCCCGAAGAACTATGGATGAAGGTTTGTAACATTGTACAAACATTGGTGGTGACCAAACATTGGTCATTGGTGGTGACCAAAACCATCCCCAAGAAAAAGAAATGCAAGAAGGCAAAGTGGTTGTCTGAGGAGGCCTTACAGATAGCTGAGAAAAGAAGAGAAGCAAAAGGCAAAGATATACCCAAGTTAATGTAGAGTTCCAAAAAATAGCAAGAAGAGATTAGAAAGTCTCTTAAATGAAAAATGCAAAGAAATAGAGGAAAACAACAGAATGGGAAAGACTAGGGATCTCTTCAGGAAAATTGGAGATAACAAGGTACTTAGATTTCATGCAAAGATGGGTACAATAAAGGACAGAAATGGCAAGGACCTAACAAAAACAGAAGAGATTAAGAAGAGATGGCAAGAATACACATGAAAACTACACAAAAATGTCTTCATGACCCAGATAATCATGATGGTGTGGTCACTCACCTAGAGCCAGACAACCTGGAGTATGCAGTCAAGTGGGCCTTAGGAAGCATTACTATGAACAAAGCTAGTGGAGGTGATAGGATTCCAGCTGAGCTATTTCAAATCACAAAAGATGATATTGTTAAAGTGCTGCACTCAATATGCCACCAATTTGGAAAACTCATCAGTGGCCGCAGGACAGGAAAAGGTCAGTTTTCATTCCAATCCCAAAGAAAGGCAATGCCAAACAATGTCCAAACTGTCCTACAACAATACTCATTTCATATGCTAGCAAGGTAATGCTCAAAATCCTTCAAGCTAGACTTCAAATATACATGAACCAAGAACTTCTAAACTTACAAGCTGTATTTAGAAAAGGCACAGGTAGAGATCAAATTGCCAACATCCACTGGATCAGAGAAAAAGCAAGGGAATTACAAAAAAAAAAAAAAATCTGCTTCATTGACTATGCTAAAGCTTTTGACAAACTGTGGAAAATTCTTAAACAGATGGGAATACTAGACCACCTTACCTGTCTCCTGAGAAACCTGTATGCATGACAAGAAGCAGAAGTTAGAACTGGACATGGAATAACAGACTGGTTCAAAATTGGGAAAGGAGTACATCAAGGCTGTATATTGTCACATTGTTTATTTAATTTATATGTAAGTACATCATGGGAAATGCCTGGCTGAATGAATCGCAAGCTGGAATGAAGACTGCTGGGAGAAATATCAACAACCTCAGATAGGCACATGATACTACTCTAATGGCGGAAAGCAAAGAGGAACTAAAGAGCCTCTTGAGGAGGATGATAATGCTGGCTTAAAACTCAGCATTCAAAAAAACTAAGATCATGGCACCAAGCCCCATCACTTCATGGCAAATAGATGGGGAAAAAGTGGAAACAGTGTCAGATTTTATTTTCTTGGGCTCCAAAAGCACTGCAGACAGTGACTATAGCCATGAAATTAAAAGACATTTGCTCCTTGGAAGAAAAGCTATGACAAAACGAGACAGCATATTAAAAGGCAGAGACATCACTTTGCAGACAAAGGTCCATATAGTCAAATCTACGGTTTTTCTAGTAGTCTTGTATGGATATGAGAGTTGACCATAAAGAAGGCTGATGCTTTTGAATTGTGGTGCTGGAAATACTCTTGAGAGTCCCTTGGACAGCAAGGAGATCAAACCAGTCAATCCTCAAGGAAATCGACCCTGAATATTCATTGGAAGGATTGATGCTGAAACTCCAATACTTTGCCCACCTGATGTGAAGAACTGATTCACTGGAAAAGACCCTGATGCTGGGAAAGACTGAGGGCAAGAGGAAAAGGGGGCAACAGAGGATGAGTTGGTTGGATGGCATCATCGAATTAATGGACATGAGTTTGAGCACACTCTGGGAGATAGCGGATGACAGACAAGCCTGACGTGCTGCAGTTCACGGGGTCGCAAAGAGTCAGACACAACTTAGCGACAAACAACAATAATATATAAACTAGATAAGCCACAAAAACCTACTGTATAGCACAAGAAAACTATACTCAGTATCTTGTAATAACCTATAATAGAAGAGGATTTTAAATCATTCTGCTGTACATCTGAAACCAACACATTATAAATTAACTCAGTCAGTTGTGTCCAACTCTTGCAACCCCATGGACTGTAGCCCGTGAGGCTCCTCTGCCTATGGGATTCTCCAGGCAAGGATACTGGAGTGGGTAGCCAATTCCTTCTCCAGGGAATCTTCCCAACCCAGGGATCAAACCTGGGTCTCCTGCACTGCAGGAAGATTCTTTACCATGTGAAGCCCCAGGGAAGCCCATAAGTCAACTATATTTCAATAAAACTTAAAAAATAAAATAAAATACTGGCTATATTCCTGGTGTTGTACAATATATCCTAGTTGCTTAGTTTATACCTAATAGTTTGTACGTTTTAATCCCCTACCTCTATGTTGCCCCTCCCTCCTCCCTTCCCTCCACGGAAACTGCTAGTTTTTTCTCTTTATCTGTGATTTTCCTTCTATTTGTTATATTTGCTGGTTTGTAGTGTTTTTTAGATTCCCCATATAAGTGATACTATACAGTATTTGCCTTTGTCTGACTTATCTCACTGAACGTAATGCCTTTCAAGTCCGTCCATGTTGCTGCAAATGGCAAGGTTTCATCTTTACGGCTTAGTAGTATTCCACTGTATGTATACACAGCATCTTCATTGTTCCAATACCTGTTGGTAGACAGGTTGCTTCCTTATCTTGGTGATTGTAAATAATGTTGCTATGCACACTGGGGTTCATCTGTCTTTTTTAATTAATGTTTTTAGGGGTTTTCTTTTTCTTGGATAAACTGAAGTTTTTTGGATATACACAGGAGTGCAATTTCTGGGTCATGAGTTAGTTCTATTTTTAGTTTTTTTTTTTTTTTTTTTTTTTAGGAATCTCCATATGGTTTTCCACAGCCATAACTTTTGGATGAGATCTTGTACTCTTAACCTTAATAGTAATATCCAAAAGTGATATTGTGCACAGTTTCCTAAGCTAATTTCAAGGAAAAATGGGCAAGGACACTAGTGACTTGCAGAGCTGTGCTGAGGAATGCTGCAGGAGATTGGTGGAGCCAGGCATACGGTTGAGATTCTAACTGGCAGGGTTCAGTATGACAAGAGCAGAGAGTTGAGCTACTACAAGTAGACATGAAAAGACTGTGGGAAAGACAGAAGTAGCTTAGAATCATGAGATGGAAACCAAGAGAGTGTGGAGTCACAGAGGTACAGTGGCCAGTAGAAGGGCAGGAAAGAATGCACACTGTCTTCAGCAACATGTTAATCATTGGATACCTTGGTGAGAGACACTTCAGTGGTCTGGAAGGGGCAGTTGACTGTTGCAATGTAAGGACAAGGATTGATTCTCTTGAATTCTAGATGTTGAAATCAAAATCATTGTAAGACAGAGGTTTCAAAATGCTCAGCTACTCTTATTAGAGGCATAAGCAAGACATTGGTGGGTGATAACAAAGGGAAGTGAGACTGGTGCTCATGGCTGGAGGAACATTAGGATTTCCTGTGAAGTGTGTGTGTGTGTCTAAGTTTCCATTCGTCTATACTTTCCTGAGTCACTGGGATGACTCTAACGGGTTTTAAATAGAATGAACAGGCAGCCTCCCAAGTTTATTCAGAGGCATCAGGTACATTTCTAGTGTGAGATATTTTGCAGTGCCCATGCCTGAAAGTGAAAACTCTCCTCTGAGAATGTACAAGTCATCCTCAAGATATTTTCTTTTAAACCTATGTGACACAAGCTTCACTTGAAGGATTAGACTTTATCCCCAACAAAGGGAAGATAAAAGAGTCACATAGGAGGTTTACGACATACTGTGTTACTACAGTTGGAAGTCTGCATGCTACTTAATGTGGATAGAAAACATTTTACGGACTGATAGCACGTGCAGAATAAAATAAACTTGAAGGTTTATTTCTAATCTAAACCATTAATCCCCATAACAGTAAGTGGTTTTATTTATTTATTTTGCTTCTCTCCTGGCCATGATACAATCACAGGAACTGTGACATAGAAACATAATTAGGTGACTATAAAATCTACCAGGCAAATCTTTTGGGGGTAAAATAGGCATTTTAATGCTGCTAGGACAGCAGGCAATAGGAACTATACCAGGCAAATAGGGACAAGGGCTCACCTTACATATAATGATACTGTGGTTTCAGCAAATGAAATTGGCCAAAAACATGGACGATTTTTCCTCTTTTATTGAAAAGTGAGGGTCCCTCTGGGCCTCCCAGATTGCCTTCTCTTCAGGAATGTAACTAAGACCATGGTGGTTACTCCAAAGCTTTGGAGTCAGACAGGCTTGGGTACAAACTCCTGCTGTGTTGTTTCCTGGAGTCATGACCTTATGCAAGTTACTTAACCTCTCTGAACCTCAGTTTCCTCATCTCCTTTTATGAATATCACATGATCACAGGCCTAAAATGTCTAGCCCTGTAAAAATTAAGATGGTTCCACACCATCCAGTGTGGAACAAGAAATTTTTTTTTTTTTTAGTGCCCTTGTCTTTTTCCCTCTTCTGCAATGTTCTTCTGTAGATACAGTGGAAATATCTGCTTGTTATATGCAGATGATTGGTGCTTTCAGGGAAAGTGCATGTATAGTTTTAAGTGGGACATTTTGTTGAGACCTAGACTAAGATCAAGCCACAGAATGCTGGAACTGGGAAGGGTGTGGTCAGTTTTTAGGTTAAAAAGTCCAAGACTCATAGACATATCCAAGGACACAAAGCAAGTTGGGTGAAATGAAATCTAGGTCCCCAGAATTCCAGGCTATAGCTCCTTCCACTTCATCCTATTTCCTAGAAGTGGAGTGATGACCTCTTTCCGTCTCTCACACTCTTCCTTCACTCCTCTCTCCCTACCCTCAATTCAAGAGTGCAGCACACCTCCAGAGCCAAGATAGGCATACTGATCAACATAAGGAGGTCAATCAGAAGTTAGCTCACCACAGCAAGGATGGTTCCAGTTAACAGGCAACAAACATGTGACCTTTGCAGAGACCTGAGAGTTTTGTGAGTTCTTAAGCAGTGATTGTCGGTCCTTTCAGATTCAGTGTCTCCACGTAATAACAAAGATCTTAATATCCTCTCTACCATCCTGAAATGAAACTCAAGAGAAAATTCAGTCTACTTACACAGAACTTTAAAAGTCAAAATAATGCTCTAACTATAATGTCATGGGAAATTATAAGTAATTTACAATAAAAAAAATCAAGTCTTCCCAAATGTTTTTCTATTTATTTATTTTTGGCTGTAGGGGTCTTTGTCGCCACGCGTGGGCTCTAGTTGAGGTGTGCAGATTTCATTGCAGTGCCTTCTCCTGCTGTGAAGCATGGGCTGTAGGACATGTGGGTTTCAGCAGTTGCGGCTCACAGACCCTAGAGCTCAGGCTCAGTGGTTGTGGTACATGGGCTTGGTTGCCCTATAGCATGTGGAACCTTCATGGACCAAGGACTGAACCCATGTCTCCTATATTGGCAAGCGAATTCTTAACCACTGGATCACCAGGGAAGTCACAAAGGCTTTTCTTAAGCATGAGTCACCAAGAGGCAGAATTAAGGAGTGGGACACTAGCCCTTCTGTGAATGTAATTCTGCCACTCAACAGATACAGAAATGTGTGCTACTGTGTAGGCCTCTTGGACACCTTAGTCCTTCCGGACAGCATGGTGTGATGTTCTGAACAGATAAACAACTCTTGGCAAGATACTTCCTTCAATTTGCCCAGTGTGGTTGTATGCGTGAAAAATTCAAAGTATGTTAAAATCTTATGCAGATGTTTTAGGTTTAAATGTAAAACACAGGTGGGTTCTAAATTCAGATAATTCTAAATAGGTTTCTCACCTACATATATAATATTTAATAGGACACCTAAAAGTCACACAGGATGCAAAATCATTCCTTGTGGGGCCATCCTATGCATTTTTGGATGTCTGGTATCCTTGACACCCATCCACTAAATGATGCTGACCCTGCCAATCTTTGTGACCTCCAAAAAATCCTCTACAATTTTCCAAAATGCCCACCCTCCCTGGCAGGTGGTGGTACCGCTTTCGTTGTGTCCCTGTTCTGCAGGTTTAGGGGGCATTCCATAGTTGGGTATCATTATAGGGTGACTTGGGGTGCCACAGAGGGAACCAGAGTGGTGGGTCCCAAAGATGCCGTTTGCCAAAGCCTTCATAGAGAAAGGCCCAATGTTCCCAGGGTGAGGACTATGTGGTCATGGCAGGGGGGAGCAAGCAACAAGGCTGAAAGAGTGTCTCCCGCAAAGTGAGTCAGTTTGGTTTCAGCCAGATGTCAGCAGCAACAATCATAGGTTCCAGATAGGAAAGGCATTGCCAAAGGGGTGTAAAGTTATCCCAGTAATCCAAAGTCTTGGCTAAGGAAGTTAGTGTGGATAAACGCAAATGACAATATTCTGATATTGATACTGCCAAGGGCTTCCTCACATTTCTACATACTTTTGAGCCTTTCCACAAACTCATGAGATAGATAGCGGTTCCTGTTATCTTCATTTTAAGACATCTGCTCTGGTGACACCCGATACTGCACTGTTTCATTCATAAAGATCATCACACACAGGCAAACGAGATAAGGACCATTAGCCACTGTATAGCCATGAGCTGTTTTGTACCATACAAGTTGCTGGTAATTGCAGCTGTGGTCTTTGGACTCTGTCACAAATATGCTCAGTGTTAATAGACAGCTGATTTCTGAATGTAAATGTCAGCAATGCTTATTCCACTTTTACCTGCTGTACTAAAAAGGGTCTCTATGTTTTGCCTTCGCAATAAGATAAAGGACAGTATTTTCAGCAACAGCATCTGTCAGCAGCCGGCTGAGTAGGCTGTGTTGTGGTACATGGGGTGTCTTTAGGAAGTGCCACCACACTGGGATCATGTGAAAGGTGTTGACTGGCATGAGCGGTGCACAACCTGCTGGACCACACACAATGGGCACACTGCCTGTCCATCATCCATGGCCAGTCTTCTCCTTCAGCATCTTTTGATTCTTGCTATTTCACTTCATAAAGCATTTCTTCAAGTTGAATAATGATGGTAATGATACAAAAACAGTTATATTACTATATGAAAATATAATTACAATAGTCAACATTTATTGTTTCCTATGTGTCAGAACTTCTAATTGGGCTGCATAAGTATATAAATGTGAAAGCTATTTCCTTTTCCTTAATCATTATCACTTCTAAAAAAAGTTTTCAGCCATTAAGCTTTGTGGATACATCCAGGAGGCTTCTCATATATAGATAAAGTAAAAGAAATTTAATGAAACAATGTAGGTCGTCTTACTAATTTAACACTTCTGCTTCTTTGGATGTTGTTAGAATTTATCAAAAAAGGGCATATAGGAAAGAAACTTTAAGCATCTATCATATAAAGAAAATTAAGAAAATATGGATAACTAACTATAATGCAATTTTCCTTGTACTCCGTATTAGCGGATTTGTAAGAAAACTAATCTACATGCTTATAAAATGATACTGCTTCATAACAGACCAAATGAACATATTGCTTGGTATAGATCAGTGTAACCCAATGTTCTTTGGTAAGACAGTAACATCTAATTCCTAAAACTTTTTTGATACAGATAGCACTTATGCATCCATAATTTTGTCTAGCCCTCACCCAGCCTTATGAGGTAGGAGTTACTCTTGTTTTGTGGTTAAGCAAACTGAGTTCCGTCAACTTTTTAAAATTTTTATTGTATATTGGAGTATAGTGGATTTACAGTATTGTGTTAATTTCAGTTACACAACAAAGTGATTCAGTTACACACATACACATGTGATTCAGTTACACACATACACATACTTGTATCTATTCTTTTCTCAGTCTTTTCCCATATAGGTTATTATAGAATATTGAGTAGAGTTCCTTTTGCTATAGAGTTGATCCTTGCTATTTATCTATTATATATATAGTAGTTTGTATCTGCTAATCCCAACTTCCTAGTTTATCCCCCACCCCTGCATTGACCTTTGCCCTCTGGTAACCACAAGTCTGTTTTCAGTCTTTGAGTCTGTTTCTGTTTTGTAAATAAGTTCATTCATATCATTTTTTATTCCACATATAAGTGATATCATATGATATTTGTCTTTCTCTTTATGACTTACTTCACCTGGTATGATAATCTCCAGGTCCATCCATGTCCATTAAAATGGCATTATTTCATTTTATGAGTAAAATTCCCTTGTATATATGTACTACATCTTCTTTATCCATTCATCTGTCAATGGAAGTTACTTAAGAACTAAAGTCTCATTCATGTCAATGTATGATAAAACCCACTACAATATTGTAAAGTGATTAGCCTCCAACTAATAAAAATAGATGAAAAAAAAAGATAAAAATATGGTTTTGAATGCAAAAATA
This sequence comes from Cervus canadensis, assembly GCF_019320065.1. NCBI lineage: Eukaryota > Metazoa > Chordata > Mammalia > Artiodactyla > Cervidae > Cervus > Cervus canadensis. Next base: position 10,064,560 of record NC_057415.1, on the reverse strand, counting down.
AAAAAAAAAGGAACTAAAGTCTCGTAAGTGGCAGAGCGTGGCTGTCCAACCTTTGGTCTACTTTCCACTCCATCCCACGACCTTAAAATGTGAGCACAGAGATGAGGGGTAAAGTATTATGAAACTCCAGCACATCTAATGCTAGTGGTCAGAAAAACTATGACAGGGAAGAAAGCATTTATTTCCATGCCTACCTCCTCCTTTCTACAAATAAGTGAATACTTTTGTTGTTGAGATCAAAGTACTAGAGCACTTAGGTGACTGAAACATCAGGTATCTAGCTGATTCTATCACTGCATTTATCTAGCAGCATTTATAGACCAGAAGCCTTGTCCTTCAGTCATGAAGTTGTGTCCGACTCTTTACAACCCCATGAACTGTAGCATACCAGGCCTTCCTGTCCTTCACTATCTTGCAGAGTTTGTTCAAACTCATGTCCATGGCGTCGGTGATGCCATTCAACTGTATCATCCTCTGTCACCCCCTTCTCCTCCTGCCTTCAATCTTTCCCAGCATCAGAATCTTTTCCAGTGAGTCGGCTCATCGCATCAGGTGGGCAAAGTATTGGAGTTTCAGCATCAATCCTTCCAATGAATATTCAGGGTTGATTTCCTTTTAGATTGACTGGTTTGCCCTCCTTGCTGTCCAAGGGACTGTCAAGACTATTCTTCAGCTCCACAGTTCAACAGCATCAATTCTTCAGCACTCGGCCTTCTTTATGTCCAACTCTCACATCCATACATGACTACTTGAAAAAAACCACAGCTTTGAGTATATGGACCTCTATTGGCAAAGTGATGTCTCTCCTTTTTAATATGCTATCTAGGTTTGTCATAGCTATTTTTCCAAGGAGCAAGTGTCTTTTAATTTCGTGGCTGCAGTCACTGTCTACAGTGATTTTGGAACCCAAGAAAATAAAACCTGTCACTGTTCCCACTTTTCCCCCCAGCTGTTTGCCATGAAGTAATGGCACTGGATACCATGATCTTCATTTTTTGAATGTTGAGTTTTAAGCCAGCTTTTTCACTCTCCTCTTTCACCCTCATCAAGAAGCCCTTTAGTTCCTCTTCACTTTCTGCCATTAAAGTGGTATCATCTGCATATCTGAGTTTGTTGATATTTCTCCCAACAATCTTGATTCCAGCTTATGATTCATCTAGCCCAGCATTTCCCATGATGTACTCTGCAAATAAGATAAATAAGCAAGGTGACAATATACAGCCTTGACATACTCCTTTCTCTATTGGTTTAATAGACTGAATCAATCTATTGTTCCATGTCTAACTGTTGCTTCTTGTCCTGCATACAGGCTTCTCAGGAGACAGGTAGGGTGGTCTGGTATTCTCATATCTTTCAGAATTTTACAGTTTGTTGTGATCCACACAATCAAAGGTTTTAGTGTAGTCAATGAAGCAGATTTTTTTAGAATTCCTTTGCTTTTTCTATGATCCAGCAGATGTTGGCAATTTGATCTCTGGCTCCTCTAGCTTTTCTAAATTCAGCTTGAACATCTGCAAGTTCTTGTTTCACATACTGATGAAACCTAGCTTGAAGGATTTTGAGCATTACCTTGCTAGCATGTGAAATGTGTGCAACTGTATGGTAGTCTGAACATTCTTTGACATTGCCTTTCTTTGGGATTGGAATGAAAACTGCCCTTTTCCAGTCCTGTGGCCACTGCTGAGTTTTCCAAATTTTCTGGCATATTGAGTGCTGAATTTTAACAGCAGTATCTTTCAGGATTTGAAATAGCTCAGCTGGAATTCTGTCACCTTTACTAGCTTTGTTCATAGTAACGCTTCCTAAGGCCCACTTGACTTTGCACTCCAGGTTGTCTGGCTCTAGGTGAGTGACCACACCATCACAGTTATCCAGATCATTAAACCTTTTTTTGCATAGTGTATTCTTGCCATCTCTTCTTAATCTCTTCTGCTTTTGTTAGGTCCTTGCCATTTTTGTCCTTTATTGTGCCCATCTTTGCATGAAATCTAAGTACCTTGTTACCTCCAATTTTCTTGAGATCTCTAGTCTTTCCCATTCTGTTGTTTTCCTCTATTTCTTTGCATAGTTCACTTAAGAAGGTTTTCTTATCTCTTCTTGCTATTTTCTGGAATTCTGCATTCAGTTGGGTATATCTTTGCCTCTCACTTCTCTTTTTTTCTCAGCTATTTGTAAGGCCTCCTCAGACAACCACTTTGCCTTCTTGCATTTCTTTTTCTTGGAGATGGTTTTGGTCACCACCTCCTGTACAATGTCACAAACCTCCATCCACAGTTCTTCAGGCACTCTGTCTACCAGATCTAATCCCTTGAATCTATTGGTCACCTCCGCTGTATAATCGTAAGGGATTTGATTTAAATCATACCTGAATGGTCTAGTGGTTTTCCCTACTTTCTTCAATTTGTGCCTGAATTTTGCAATAAGAAGCTCATGATATGAGCCACAGTCAGCCCCAGGTCTTGTTTTTGCTGACTGTATAGAGCTTCTCCATCTTCGCCTACAAAGAATATAATCAATCTGATTTCAGTATTGACCATTTGGTAATGACCACGTGTAGACTTATCTCTTGTTTGTTGGAAGAGGATGTTTGCTATGACCAGTGCTTTCTCTCGGAAAACTCTGTTAGCCTTTGCTGTGCTTCATTTTGTACTCCAAGGCCAAACTGGCCTGTTACTCCAGGTATCTCTTGACTTTTTACTTTTGCATTCCAGTCCTCTATGATGAAAAGGACATCTTTTTTTGGTGTTAATCCTAGAAGGTCTTGTAGGCCTTCATAGAAATACTCAATTGAAGCTTCTTCGGCTTTAGTGGTTGGGGCATAGACTTGGATTACTGTGTTGTTGAATGGTTTGCTCTGGAAATGAACAAGATCATTCTGTCGTCTTTGAGATTGTACTTAAGTACTACTGCATTTCAGACTCTTTTGGTTGACTTTGATTTTTATAGGCCTAAAAATACTCACAGGTACATTTTGTGTAGACTGCACAGACGTTTTTAAAAATGTGAATAACAAAGCTTTCAGACAGAGCTCAATATGGTCCATTTTTCCCCAGTCACCACCACTCCCTACCATCCCACACCTGGCCCTTACTCCTTCATGTTAAGCACCTGCCTGCTCTGTTATAGGTTTGACTTTTGTGGCCCTGGATTAATGACCATGATTATGTCTCCCCCAGAAACCAACACTTCATTTTGCCAGTACTCTATTTTTCATCCTTAGATCCTAGATTTCTCAAAAGAAAAATAAATAAAGAAAGGGGAATAGAGAGTGATGGGGAGACAGACTGAAATTTTACATAGTGTCACTGAGATGGTGACATTTAACAACCTATAAAAAAAGGGAGAGTGTGTGAACCTGGCTGGAGGAAGTGTACTCCAAGTGGAAGGAACAGCAAGAAAGAGCACCTGTGAGGGACAGCCAGTCCTCTGGGCTGGACTGAGGTGAACAAGGGGAAGGGTCCTAGGATAACAAGGTCACCTCAGCGGTGAGGAGAGGAGAGGAGGGCTCACTGCGTGGGGCCCTAGACACCCCTGCAAGGACTCGGCTTATAATCTGAGGAAGATAAGAAACCATGAGAGGACTCTGAGCAGTTGCGTGACATGATCGAATCCACATTGCTTTCAAAGGATGACTCCCGCTGCCAAGTTGACAGTGACCCTTACACAGGCAGGGGTTGAAGCAGGGGGATCAGATGAGATGCGGCTGCCATAAGCTAAGTGAGAAAGATGGTGGCTTGGACCAGGTTGGTGGCAGCGGACATTGTATGAAGTGGTCCAAATCTGGGTATGTTTTGAAGGTGGAGACATAGAAGTTGCTAATGGGTCCATTGTGAGAGTGAACAGAGGAAGTCAAAGTTTTTTGGTCTGAGCAACTGGTAGACCAGAGTTGCCATCAACAAAATAATGAAGTCTGGAAACTCGAGGTTTCCCTTTTCCTCTTGTTTTAGGAGAAAGATATGGAAAGCAGAAGGCATAGGGAGAACAGGTTACATATTAGGAAAAGGAGACTTAAGGAGGAAAAACCATTTATATGAGAAAATGCCTTAGGTAAGACATGGAAGATCTGTGTGACCATAGGATGGTGAAAATAGCCAAAGGGGAATAGGAGTGGTCTTCCTAGAGCAGTAATACCACTCATATACAATATGTTTCACTGCTTTCCCAAGTAGGAGAGTAAAATGACCCTGCTTCTGGGGATATGGAATACCAGATATGTAAAGAAGCAGTATTCCAGAAAGTCCTAACTCCTGTCTACACTATGAACATTTTCTCCCTTCAGGTTTCATAGAATATTATCTGGTGGTAGGAAAATTACAGCTTGCATTTATTCTTTTTATTTTTATTGAAGTGAAGGTCACAACATAAAAACAACCATTTTAACATGAAAAATTCAGTACTATTTAGTACATTCACAGAGCTTTGCAACTTACATCTCTACCTAGTTCCAAAACACTTTCATCACACCAAAAGGAAACCTGATAACTATTGAGCAGACACTCCTCATTCAGCCCTTCCCTCAGCCCCTGGCAACCATCAGTACGATCCCTGTCTCTATGGATTTACCTGTTCTGGATATTTCATATGGAGATAAATAAAATCATATGTTATGTGAGGTTCTGTGACTATCTGCTTTCACTCAGCATGTTTTTGACATTCATCTATGTTGTCATACATCTATAACAATTGAATAATAGTCCATCATGTGAATAAGCCATATTTTTATCTATTCATCCATTTATGGACATTTGGGTTGCTTCTGACTTTTAACTATTGAATTAGTGCTGCTTTGAGCATTTCTGTACAAGTATTTGGATACTTGTTTTCAATTCTTTGGAGTTATATATACCTGAGAATAGAACCTGGATTGTATAGTCATCGTCTGACTTGAGGACCTGTCAAACTGTTTTCTATGGCAGCTATACCATTTTAAAATCCCATCAGCAATGTTCAAGGGTTCCAGTTCCTCCTTACCCTTAACCAAGACTGGTTATCTTCAGATTTTAAAAAATAATAGCCATTCTAGTGGGTGTGAAGTGCTATCTTATTGTGGTAACAATTAATGACATTGAACATATTTTCATGTGCTCGTTGGCCCTTTTTATTTTGCTTGCATGTTTTATGGTATCTTTCATCTAAGATGCTCAGTACTGTCATACCAGAGCTATCAGGAAATAGCTACTGATATTTCAAAGATAAAACCAGTAATTCAGTCCTGCACATCATTTTCCCCCAGTTTTATTGAGATGTAATCGACATACATCATTATATAAGCTTCGGGTATACAGTATATGAATTCGAGTAAACTCTGTGAGTTGGTAATGGACAGCGAGGCCTGGCATGCTGCAGACCATGGGGTCGCAAAGAGTTGGACATGACTGAGCGACTGAACTGACTGATACAGTATAATGGCTTGACTTACAAATGTTGTGAAATGATTACTGCACTGCCTTTAGTTAGCATCCATCATCTCGTATAGATACAACAAAAAGAAAAATTCTTTTCCTTGTGATAAGAATCTTAGGACCTACTCTAACAACTTTCATATATATCATATAGCAGTATTAACTATGGTTACCATGTTGTACATTATATTCCTGGTACTTACTTATAACCAGAAATTTGTATCTTTTAACTCTTCCCTCTGCTTCTCCCTCTCACCACTCCCTGTCTCTGATAGTCACAAATCTGACTCCTTTTTCAATGAGTTTTTTAAAAAAATTAGATTCTGTATATACATGAGGTCATATAGTGCTTGTTTTTTTCTACCTGAACTTACATCATTTAGCATAATGCATTCCAGATTCATCCATGTTGTCACAAATGGGAAGACTGTCTCATTTTTTTGGGTGGCTGAATAATATTCTAGTGTTTGAGTATGTGTGTGTAACTGCTTGTGTATATGTATTCACAGATAAATGGACACTTAGGTTGCTTCCATGTCTTGACTATTATAAATTATCCTGCTTCAAACACAGGGGTGCAGATGTCTTTTCAAGTTAGTGTTTTTGTTTCTTTTTGATACATTCTCAGAAGTGGAATTGTTAGATTGCATGGTAGTTCAGTTTTTAACTTTTTGAGGAATCGCCATATTATTTTTATAGTGCCTGAACCAGTTTACAATCCCACCAACAGTGCACCAAGGTTTCCTTTTCTCTGCATCCTCACCAGCATTTGCTACACTTGTCATTTTGATGATGACCATTCTAAAAGGCATGACATAATATATCGTTGTGGTTTTGATTTGCATTTCCCTAATTATTAGTGATGCTGAACCTAGTTTCATGTAACTGTTGGTCTTTCATGTATCCCCTTTAGAAAAAAAATGTCTTTTGAGCCCTTTTGCCCATTTTCAAATCAAATTATTTGTTCATTTACTATTGAGTTGTATGAGCTCTTCATGTATTTTGGATATTAACTCCTAAATCAGATATAGGTTGGAAATATTTTTCTTCCCATTCCATAGGTTGTTTTTCCATCGTTGTTTGCTTCTTGTTTCCAGGAGCTTTTTAGTTTGGTGTAGTCCCACTCATTTTTGATTTGGTTGCTTGTGCTTTAGGTGTCATATATAGAAAATCATTGCCAAGACTTATGTCAAGAAGCTTTACCCTCCCCACATCACCACCACATTTTCTTCTGGGAGTTTCATGGCTTCAGGTTTTACATTTAAGTTGTTAATCCAATGCAAGTTAATTTTTGTGAGTAGTGGAAGTCCTGGGTGGAAGTTCCATTCTTTCACATGTGAATAGCCAATTTTCTCAGCCCCATTATTGAAAAGTATTTTCTTCACTGAGTATTCTTGCCTCCCATGTCAAATATTATTTGAGTAATATGCTTGGGTGTATTTCTGAGCTCAAGTTTCTGTCCCACTGATTTGTCTGTCTTTATACCAGTACTATCGAAGAAGGCGATAGCAACCCACTCCAGTACTCTTGCCTGGAAAATCCCATGGATGGAGGAGCCTGGTGGGCTGCAGTCCATGGGGTTGCTAAGGGTTGGACATGACTGAGCGACTTCACTTTCACTTTTCACTTTTATGCATTGGAGAAGGAAATGGCAACCCACTCCAGTGTTCTTGCCTGGAGAATCCCAGGGATGGGGGAGCCTGGTGGGCTGCCGTCTATGGGGTTGCACAGAGTCGGACATGACTGAAGCGACTTAGCATACCAGTACTATACTGTTTTGATTATTGTAGTTTTATATACAGTACAGCTTGAAATCATAAAGTGTGTTGCCTCCTGCTTTGTTCTCCTTTCTCGGGATTACTTTGGTATATATTTAGAGTCTTCTGTGGGTCCATATAGGGGCTTCCTTGGTGGCTCAGATGGTTAAGAATCTGCCTGCAATGGAGGAAACCCCGGTTAAATCCCTGGGTCAGGAAGATCCCCTGGAGAAGAAAATGGCAATCTACTCCAGTATTCTTACCTGGAGAATCACATGAACAGAGGAGCCTGGAAGAGTGGTTTTTTCTACTTCTGTAAAAAAAGTTCAATGGAATTATGATAGGGACTGCACTGAATCAAAAAATGGCTCTGATAGTATTGACATTTTAACAATATTAATTGTTCCAATCCATGAACAAGGGATACCTTTTCATTTACTTTGTCTTCTTCAGTTTCCTTAGTCAGTGTCTTATAGTTTTCAGAATAGAGATTTTTCACCTTCTGGCTAAGTTTATTCCTAAATATCTTACTGTTTTTTATGCTGTTGTAAACAGGATCATTTTTTCCAGATAATTTGTTGTTAGTATGTAGGAACACTACTAATTTTTGTATGCTAAATTTGTATGGTGCAACTTCACTGAATTCATTGATTAGTTCTAATAGCCTTTGGTGGAGTCTTTAGGATTTTCTGTGTATAAAAACATGTCACCTGCAAATAGAGATAATTTTACTTCTTCCTTTCCAATTGTGATGCCTTTTATTTATTTTTCTTGCTTGATAGCTCTACCAAGGACTTCTAGTATTGTTCTGAATAGGAACGGTAAGAATGGGCACCCTTGCCTTGTTCATGATCTTGGAGAAAAAGCTTTCAATCGTTCACCATTAAGTAACATTAAGTATGTTAGCCATGGGCTTGTCATATATGGCCTTCATTATGTTGAGGTATGTTCTTTCTATACCTAATCTGTTGAGTTTATATAGTATAAAGAGATGTTGAATTTTGTCAAATGCTTTTTCTTCCCCTATTGAGATGATCATATGATTTTTTCTTTCATTTTGTTAATTTGATGTATCACATTGATTTTCATATGTTGAACCATCCTTGCTATGCCAAGTATAAATCCCATTTGATCACAGTGCATGATTCCTTTAATGTGTTACTGGATTCAGTTTCCTAGTATAAAGAATTTTTGCATCAATATTCATGAGGGATATTGGTCTATAGTTTTCTGACAGTGTCCTTTTTGGCTTTGGTGTCAGGGTAATGAGGGCCTCATAAAATAATACTGGGAGTGTTCCCTTCTCTTTGATTTTTTTAAAAGCGTTAAAAAGGGTTAGTGTTAATTCTTCTTTAAGATTTGCAGGTCTGGTCCTTGGCTTTTCTTTATTGGGATTTTTGATCACCAGTTCAATCTCCTTACTAGTAATCAGTCTGTTCAGACTTTCTATTTCTTGTTTCAGTCTTGGTGGTTTGCATGTTTCTGAGAATTTTTCCATTTTTCTACATTGTCCAGTTTGTTGGCATATACCAATATTTCTTCATGGTAGCCTTTTATGATTCTTTTTATTTATGTGGTATCAATTGCAGAGTTTCTTTTTTTCATTTATAATTTTGTTAATTTGGGTCCTCTATCTTTTTTCCCTTGGTTCCCCAGCTAAGGTTTTGTCAATTCTGTTTATCTTCTCAAAGAACTAACTTAATTTGGTTAATCTTTCCTATTTTCCTGTGCTCTATTTCTGCTCTAATAGTTAGTTTTTACTTTCTGTTGTTAATATTGTGCTCAATTTGACCACCTTTTTCTAGTTCCTTAACCCACAGAGTTAGGTTTTTTTAAATCAGTATTACTTCTTTTCTAACTTGGATTCCTTTCTTTTTTTTCCCTCTTCTGATTGCGATGGCTAGGAATTCCAAAACTATGTTGAATAAAAGTGGCTAGAGTAGACATCCTTGTCCTTTTTTTAAAGATATTTTTCTTAATTTTAGTTTTATTTTTTAACACCAAAGCATTTGTATTGGAGTATAACTGATTAACAATGTTTCAACAGTTTCAGGAGAACAGGGAAGGAACTCAGCCATACATAAACATGTATCCATTCTTCCCCAAGCCCTGCCCCCATCCAGGCTGGCATATAATCCTTATCTTGATCTTAGGGGAAATGATTACTTTTCATTGTTGAGTGTGATGTTGACTATAGGTTTGTCATATATGATCTTTATCATGTTGAGGTATGTTCCCTCTGTTAGCCTTTGCCCTGCTTCATTTTGTACTCCAAGGGCAAATTTGTCTGTTACTCCAGGTATCTCTGGACTTCCTACGTTTGCATTCCAGTCCCCTTTAATGAAAAGGACATCTTTTTCCCCACTGGTCATAGTAAACACCCTCTTCCGACAACACAAGAGAAGACTCTACACATGGACATCACCAGATGATCAATACCGAAATCGAGCGATTATATTCTTTGCAGCCAAAGGTGAAGAAACTCTATACAGTCAGCAAAAACAAGACCAGGAATTGACTGTGGCTCAGATCATGAACTCCTTATTGCCAAATTCACACTTAAATTGAAGAAAGTAGGGAAAACCACTAGACCATTCAGGTATGACTTAAATCAAATCCCTTACAATTATTATACAGTGGAAGTGACAAACAGATTCAAGGGGTTAGTCAGATCTGATAGAGTGCCTGAAGAACTATGGACAGAGGTTCGTGATATAGTACAGGAGGCAGGGATCAAGACCATGCCCAAGAAAAAGAAGTGCAAAAATGCAAAATAGCTGTCTGAGGAGGCCTTACAAATAGCTGAGAAAAGAAGAGAAGTGAAAGGCAAAGGAGAAAAGGAAAGACAGACCTGTTTCAATGCAGAGTTCCAAAGAATAGCAAGGAGAGATATGAAAGCTTTCCTCAGTGATCAGTGCAAAGAAATAGAGGAAAACAATAAAATGGGAAAGACTAGAGATCTCTTCAAGAAAGTTAGAGATACCAAGGGAACATTTCATGCAAAGATGGGCACAATAAAGGACAGAAATGGTATGTACCTAACAGAAGCAGATGATATTAAGAAGAGGTAGCAACAATACACAGAAGAACTATACAAAAGAGATCTTCATGACCCAGATAACCACGATAGTGTGATCACTCACCTAGAGCCAGACATCCTGGAATGTGAAGTCAAGTGGGCCTTAGCATCACTACGAACAAAACTAGTGGAGGTGACGGAATTCCAGTTGAGCTATTTCAAATCCTACAAGATGATGCTGTGAAAGTGCTGCACTCAATATGCCAGCATTTTTGGAAAACTCAGCAGTAGCCACAGGACTGGAAAGGTCAGTTTGCATTCCAATCCCAAAGATAGGCAATGCCAAAGAATGCTCAAACTACTGCACAACTGCACTGATCTCACACGCTAGCAAAGTAATGCTCAAAATTCTCCAAGCCAGGCTTCAACAGTATGTGAACCATGAACTTCCAGATGTTCAAGCTGGTTTTAGAAAAGGCAGAGGAACCAGAGATCAAATTGCCAATATCTTTTGGATCATTGAAAAGGCAAGAGAGTTCCAGAAAAGCATGTACTTCTGCTTTATTGACTACACCAAAGCCTTTGACTGTGTGGATCACAACAAACTGTGAAAAATTCTGAAAGAGATGGGAATACCAGACCACCTGACCTGCCTCCTGAGAAATCTGTATGCAGGTCAAGAAGCAACAGCTAGAACTGGACATGGAACAACAGACTGGTTCCAAATCAGGAAAGTAGTATGTCAAGGCCATATATTGTCATCCTGCTTATTTAACATATGCAGAACATCATGCGAAATGCTGGGCTGGAGGAAGCACAAGCTGGAATCAAGATTGCCTGGAGAATTATCAATAACCTCAGATATGCAGATGACACCACCCTTATGGCAGAAAGTGAAGAGGAACTAAAGAGCCTCTTGATGAAAGTGAAAGAGAAGAGTGAAAAAGTTTGCTTAAAGCTCAATATTCAGAAAACTAAGATCATGGCATCTCGTCCCATCACTTCATGGCAAATAGATGAGGAAACAATGGCAACAGTGAGAGACTTTATTTTTTGGGCTCCAAAATCACTGCAGATGGTGACTGCAGCCATGCAATTAAAAGACTGCTTGCTCCTTGAAAGAAAAGTTATGACCAACCTAAACAGCATATTAAAAGACAGAGACATTATTTACCAACAAAGGTCTGTCTAGTCAAAGCTATGGTTTTTCCAGTAGTCATGTATGGATGTGAGGGTTGAACTATAAAGAAAACTGAGCATTAAAGAATTGATGTTTTTGAACTGTGGTGTTGGAGAAGATTCTTAAGAGTCCCTTGGACTGCAACGAGATCCAACCAGTCCATCCTAGAGGAAATCAGTCCTGAATATTCATTGGGAGGACTGATGCTGAAGCTGAAACTCCAATACTTTGGCCACCTGATGCAAAGAACTGACTCACTGGAAAAGACCCTGATGCTGGGAAAGACTGAAGGTGAGAGGAGAAGAGGATGACAGAGGATGAGATGGTTGGATGGCATCACTGACACTATGGACATGAGTTTAAGCAGGCTCCGGTAGTTGGTGATGGACAGGGAAGCCTGGTGTGCTGCAGTCCATGGGGTCGGAAAAAGTTGGACACAACTGAGTGAGTGACCTGATGTTCCCTCTATGTGTACTTTCTGGAGAGTTTTTGTTTGTTTGTTTGTTTTTTATCATAAATGGGTGTTGAATTTTATTAAAATTTTTTTCTGCATCTATTGAGAAGATCATATGGTTTTTATTCTTCAGTTTGTTGACATATTTATATCACACTAATTGACTTGTAGATACTGAAAAATCTTTGCATCCCTTGGATAAATCTCACTTGACCATGTGTATGATCCTTTTAATGTATTGGTAGATTCAGATTGCTGGCATTTTGTCAAAGACTTTTGTGTCCATGTTCATCAATGATATTGACCTTTGCAATTTTCTTTGCATGTTATCTTTGATTTTGGTGTCAGGGTATAGTGGCCTTAGAGATAGTGGCCTTCCTCTGAAATGTTTTTGGAATGTTTCAGAAAGACAGGTGTTAACTCTTCTTTAAGTGTTCAACAGAATTCACCTGTGAAACCATCTGGTTCTGGACTTTTGTTGGGAGTTTTAAAATCACAGTTTCAATTTTAGTACTGATAATTGGTCTATTTATATTTGCTATTTCTTCTTGAGTCAGTCTTGGGAGATTGTAACTTTCTAAGACCTTATCCATTCTTCCAAGTTGTCCATTTTACTGGCATATAGTTGCTTGTAGTAGTCTTGCTTGTAGGAGTCTCATGATCCTTTGTATTTCTGTAGTGTTCTTTTTCATTTCTAATTTTATTGATTTGGGCCCTCTCCCTTTCTCTTGATGAATCTGAATTGATTTATCAATTAAAAAAAACAGCTTTTAGTTTCATTGATCTTTTCTATTATTTTCTTTGTCTCTATTTTTGCTGTGATATGAGTTCTTCCCTTCTGCTAATTTGTAGTTTTATTTGTTCTTGCCCTAGTTGCTTTGGGTATAAGATTAGGTTGCTTATTTGACATGTTTATTGTTTCCTGAAGTAAGATTGTTATTATAAACTTCCCTCTTATAACTAATTTTGTTGCTCCCCAAAGGTTTTGGATCATTGTGCTTTGTTTTCATTTGTCTCTAGGTATTTATTTATTTCTCTTTGATTTCTTCAGTGATTCACTGCTTGTTTAAGAGCATATTGTTTAGCCTCCACATGTTTATGTTTCACAGTTTTTTACTTGTAGGTGATTTCTAGTTTCATTGCATTTTGCTCGGAAAAGATGCTTGATATGAGTTTTTTTTTAATCTACCAAAGTTCACCTTGTGGCCCAGCATGTGGCCAATCCTGGATGTTCCATGTGCACTCGAGAAGAATGTGATTTCTGCTACTTTTCAATGGAGTGCTCTATAAACATCAATTAAGATAATCTGTTCTAATGTGTCATTTAAGGCCTGTGTTTCCTTATTGATTTTCTGGATGATTTGTCCATTGATGAAAGTGGGGTGTAAAAAGTCAACCACCTGTAAAAGAATGAAACTAGAACACTTTCTAACACCATACACAAAAATAAACTCAAAATGGATTAAAAATCTAAATGTAAGACCAGAAACTATAAAACTCCTAGAGGAAAACATAGGCAGAACACTCTTTGACATAAATTACAGCAAGATCCTCTATGACCCACCTCCCAGAGTAATGGAAATAAAAGCAAAAATAAACAAATGGGACCTAATTAAACTTAAAAACTTTTACACAATGAAGGAAACTATAAGCAAGGTGAAAAGGCAGCCTTCAGAATGGGAGAAAATAATAGCAAATGAAGCAATTGACAAGGAATTAATCTCAAAAATATACAAGCAGCTCAGGCAGCTCAATTCCAGAAAAATAAATGACCCAATCAAAAAGTGGGCCAAAGAACTAAACAGACATTTCTCCAAAGAAGACATACAGATGGCTAACAAACACATGAAAAGATGCTCAACATCACTCATTATCAGAGAAATGCAAATCAAAACCACAATGAGGTACCATCTCACACCGATCAGAATGGCTGCTATCAAAAAGTCTACAAGCAATAAATGCCAGAGAGGGTGTGGAGAAAAGGGAACCCTCTTACACTGTTGGTGGGAATGCAAACTAGTACAGCCACTGTGGAGAACAGTGTGGAGATTCCTGAAAAAACTGGAAATGGAACTGCCATATGACCCAGCAATCCCACTTCTGGGCATACACACCGAGGAAACTAGATCTGAAAGAGACACATGTACCCCAATGTTCATCGCAGCACTGTTTACAATCACTAGGACATGGAAGCAACCTCGATATCCGTCAGCAGACGAATGGATAAGAGAGCTGTGGTAGATATACACAATGGAATATTACTCAGCTATTAAAAAAATGCATTTGAATCAGTTCTAATGAAGTGGATGAAACTGGAGCCTATTATACAGAGTGAAGTAAGCCAGAAAGAAAAACATCAATACAGTACACTGATGCATATATATGGAATTTAGAAAAATGGTAATGATGACACTATATGCAAGACAGCAAAAGAGACACAGATATAAACAACAGACTTTTGAACTCTGTGGGAGAAGGTAAGGGTGGGATGATTTGAGAGAATAGCATTGAAATATGCATATTACCATATGTGAAACAGATCACCAGTCCAAGTTCAATGCATGAAACAGGGCACTCAAAGCTGGTACACTGGGACAACCCTGAGGGATGGATGGGGAGGGAGGTGGGAGGGGGGTTCAGGATGAGGGACACATGTACACCCATGGCTGATTCATGTCAATGTATGGCAAAAACCAGTACAGTATTGTAATTAGCCCCCAATTAAAATAATTTTTTTTAAAAAGTCCCTCACTCTTACTGTGTTACTGTCAATTTCTCCTTTTATAGTTGTCAGTATCTGCCTTATATATTCAGGTGCTCCTATGCTGGGTGCATATATGTTTACAATTGGTGTATATGGTTCTTAGATTCATCCCTTGATCACTATGTAGTGTCCTTCTTTGTCTCTTGTAACAATATTTAAAGTCTATTTTTTCTGATATGAGTATTGCTACTCCAGCTTTCTTTTGATTTCCGTTTGCATGGGATACCTTTTTCTATCCCCTCAGTCTTTGTGTGTCCCGAGATCTCAAGTGCATCTCTCATAGACAACATAAATATGGGTCTTATTTTTGTGTCCCTTCAGGCAGTCTGTGTCTTTTGGTTGGGGCATTTAATCTATTTACATTTAAGGTAATTAGCAATATATATAGTCTTATTGCCATTTTCTTAATTGTTTTGGATTTGTTTTGTTTCGGTCTTTTTTCTTGCCTTCCACTCTTGTTCTCTTGTGATTTGATTGCTAACTTTAGTGTTGTGTTTGGGTTCCTTTTTCTTTTGTGTTTGTAACTATATGGATTTTGGTTTGTGGTTACCATGAGGTTTTGATATAGCATTCTCTATGTAAACAATACTATTTTTAAGTTGTCGGTCTTAATTATTTTATGAATTTCTATATCCTGCATTTGTACTCTCTTCTCATAATTGCTGGTTGTATCACATTTTTGTGCAGATGATTTCTTGCCTGCACTCATAAACATGAGTTTCACTGGTGAGCTTTTCCATCAGTAATTTTCTTGTTTCTCATAGTGGCCTTTCCTTTTCACTTAGAGAAGTTCCTTTAGCATTTGCTGCACAACTGGTCTAGTGGTGTTGAATTCTTTTTGCTTTTGCTAGCTTTGGATTTCTCTGCTGAATCTGAATGAGAGTCTTGCTGGGTAGAGTATTCTTGGTTGTAGGTTCTTCCCTTTCTTCACTGTAAATATATCATGCCACTCTAGCAACCTGCAGAGCTTCTGCAGATATCATCTGATAACCTTATGGGAATTCCCCTGTATGTTATCTGTTACTTTTCCCTTGTTGTTTCAATATATTTTTCTTTGTCTTTAATTTCTGTCAGTTTGATTACTGTGTATCATAGCATGTCCTTCCTTGCATTTATCCTACCTGGGACTCTCTGGCTTCCTGGACTTGGGTGACTATTTTCTTCCCCTTGTTAGGGAAGTTTTCAGCTCTTATCTATTCTGATATTTAGTGTTGTCCCAGAAGTCTCTCAGACTGTCTTCATTTATTTTTCTTTATCCTTTGTCCTGCCACAGTGGTTTCCACCATTCTGTCTTCCAGCTCACTTACCTGTTCTTCTGCCTCAGTTGTTCTGCTATTGATTCCTTCTAGTGTATTTTTCATTTCAGTTATTGTATTGTTCATCTCTTTGTTTTTTAGTTCTTCTAGGTCTTTGTTAAACATTTCTTTCATCTTCTTGATCTGTACCTCCATTCTTTTCTGTGATCTTAGATCATCTTCACTATCATTACTCTGAATTCTTTTTCAGGTGGATTGCCTATCTCCACTTCACTTAGTTGTTGTTCTAGGGTTCTGTCTTGTTCCTTCAACTGGGACATATTCTTCTGCAGTCTCATTTTGTCTAACTTTATGTGATTGAAATTTCCATTATGCAGGCTGCGGAACTGTAGCTCTTGCTTTTGCTTTCTGCACTCTGGTGGATAAGGCTAAGAGGTTTTTGCAGGCTTCCTGATATGCGGGCTCCTTTCCACTATTGGGTGGAGCTGTGTCTTGTCTCTCTGGTCGGTGGGGGCCATACTCAAGAAGACTTTTAGCAGCCTGTCTGCTGATTCATGGGGCTGTGTTCCCACCCTGTTTGTTGTTTGGCCTGAGGCATCCTAGCACTGGATCCTCCAAGCTGTTGCAGGGGGCTGGGTCTTGGGGTGGAAATGGTGGCCTCTGGGAGGGCTCACAACCAATGAGTACTCCCCAGACATGCCGCTATCTTTGTCCCCACAGTGAGCCACAGGCACTCCCCACCTCTGCAGGAGACCCTCTGATACTAGTAGTTGAGTCTGGCCCAGTCTCTCATGAGGTCTCTGCTATTTTCCCCGGGTACTGGTGTACGTGGGACTTTTATAAACCCTCCAAGAATAAAGTTTTTGTTTGCCCCAGTCCTTTAGCATCCCCATTGGCCTTCAAATCCAGATTCTCTAAAGGAATTCTCCTGCTGCTGCCGGAACCCCAAGCTGGGAAACTTGACATGAGGCTCAGGACTTTCACTCCTGTGGGAGTATTTCTGTGGTCAAATTATTTTCCAATTTGTGGGCCACCCATGTGGCAGGCATAGAATTTGATTATTCTGTGACTGCACTCCTCCTAGTGTCTCATTGCCTCTTTGTCTTTGGATATAGGGTATATTTTTTGGTATGCTCCAACATGTTTTGTGTTTTGTCCATGGTTGTTCAGAAGTTAGCTGTGATTTGAGTGTTTTCGTTAAGGAGAGTTGAGCTCCGTCCTTCTATTCTTCCATCTTGTTGGTCAGTTTCTTGTTAGGTTTTATGTAACTGGGTGCACCAATGGTGGGCACATAAATATTTACAACTATTGTATCTTCTTAATGTATTCCATCCCTACCATTTTTAGGTTACGGTCTACTTTGTCTGATATAAGTATTGCTACTCCCGCTTTTTTTTGATTGACATTTCCTTGAAATATCTTTTTCCATCCTTTTTCTCTCAGACTGTGTGTCTTTATGGCTAAAGTGAGTCTCCTGTAAGCAGTGTATCATTGGGTCTTGTTTTTTAATTTGCCATTGTATGTCTTTTGGTTGGATAATGCAGTCCACTTATGTTTAAAGTAGTTATTGTAAAAAAGGGAGACTTACTATTGCCATTTTGTTAACTTATTGCCTGGCTGTTTTGTAAATTCATTGTTCCTTATTTCTTACCCTGCTATCTTTTTATTTTGATGTGGTATCAGCATGCTTTGACTTCTTTATCATGTTCCCTTTGTAATTACTGCAGGTTCCCCATCCCCCCGCCCGTGTGGTTACTGTGAAGCTTACATAAAAATATCTTAAAATTAAGATATCTAGTTTAAGCTAAAAACAACTTAACTTCAATATAGTTCCCAAGCTTCACACTTTTATTTCTCCTCTTCCTTACATTTTAGCTTACTGACATTACAGTTTGCTTATTTTTATATTGTGTAACTAACAAAAGATTATTGTAGTTATGGTTATTTTTACTACATTTGTTTTTTAACTTGTAAACTAGATTTGTAAGTGAATTATGCACCAGCATTACGATATTACACAATCTAACTTGGACTATATTTCTACCATTACCAGTGAGTTTTATACTGCCATCTTATTTTTTTATGATGATAATTAGCATCCTGTTACTTCCACTCAACAGACTCCCTTTAGCATTTCTTGTAAAGCATATCTAATGGTGATGAATTCCCTCAGTTTTTGTTTGGGAAAGCTTCTGAAGAACAGCTTCACCAGGAGTAGCATTTTTGGTTCGCAGTTTCTTTCTTTCAGTATTTTGAATATGTCAACCCATTCTCTTCTGGCCTGAAAAGTTTCTGTTGAAAAATCTGCCATCTTTTGGGAGCTCCCCTGTATTATCATTTTTCTCTTGTTGGTTTTAAAGTTTTTTTTCTTTGACTCTTGATGATTTAATCATAATATGTGTCAGTGTAGTACTTTTCAGTTCAACCTTTTTAGGATCCCTTTGGTCTCTTGTATCTTGAGGTCACCTTCTCTTCCCATGTTTGGGAAGTCTTCAACCATTAGTGCTTTAAATATATTTTCTGTCCTTTTCCTCTTCCATTTCTGGAATTCCTGTAATATGAATACTGTTTCTTTTCATTGTGTCCCATAAATCCTATAGGCTGGCTTCACTTTCATTCTTTTTTCTAGTTGCTTCTCTGATAGGATAATTTCAAATGGCCTATTCTTCTGGGTCACTGATTCTTCTTTTGAAAATCTCTACTGATTTCAATTCAGTTATTTTTCAGCTGTAGGATTTCTGTTTTCTTTTTTTTTTTTTTAATGTTTTCTATTTCTTTGTTGAACTTCTCATTTTGTTCATTCATTGCTTTCCCAATTTTGTTTAATTGTTGTGTATTCTTGTAATTCACAAAACTTCTTTAAGAGCATTATTCTGAATTATTTGTTCATAGATCTCCATTTCTTTAGGGCTATTAGTGCCTTTTTAGTTTCCTTTAGCATTGTCATATTTACCTGATTTTTCAGGATCCTTGATTCCTTACATTGGTATATGTGCATCTGAGTAAGTTACCTCTTCTTCTAGACTTTGCAGATTCACTTTGGATTCATTAATCAGCTCAGTTTGGGTTTCTGGTATCTTCTGGTAACATCCTTGGGCAAATGAGACCTGCTATTAGAGTCTATTATGGGGCTAGGCAACTGTTAAAGCTCTGAGGCTGTCTATGGTGGGGGTGGAGGGGGGTGGTGCTGCCACTGGCTGATAACAGCTGGATAGAATTGCTGCCCAACTGAGGCTGTACTATTGGTTCTGTTGTTGTCTGGATTCTCTGGTCAGGACTAGGTACTAAATTCAGTAGTAAACGGGCTATGGATTCACTCCCCTACCCTGGTAGGGCAGCAGAATGGGACCCAGTGACTATAGGATTCACTGTTTGGGGAATGTTGTAAGCAGGGCTGCTGGATGGCCTACACAGGTTTTTGTGCTCTGGTAAGGCTCCCTCGTCAGGTGGACTATAGGCTATGTTCAGCCATGAATGGGGCTATGAATTGGTTTCCCTGACTAAGCTAATTTAGGCATAGTGGTAAAAGTAGCTCCAAGGCCACTAAGGCTGTCTGTCATCATCAATCAAGTTGACCCAGGCCCTAAGTCCTACAGCCAAACTGGGCCACTTGCTTTGCTCTAAAAGTAATCAGCTTTGCCTGCCTATTTCTCAGCTCCATTGTTGCTGCGTAATGCAGCTTCCAGGTATTCCCACCAGCCCTTCCTGTCAGATGGAGCTAATAACTCAGCTCCTCCCTGGGCTGGACTGGGAGGGCCCATTTTAGGTAACTTCCAAATTTCCCCAAACAGACTTTCTCTTTGGAAGGGGCTGGGATCTAGAATCCACAGTGGGTGGAGCTATGGCTCAGTTCTTCTCCCTGGATGTGAATAGACCAGACTCCAGGGCTCTCCTAGCTCTCCTCTGAGGACTGAAATCAGGCAGTCCTGCACCCTACTGAGTTCCCTGGTCAGGTGCACCACCAACTTGGTTCTGCAGATGAGCAAAGCCACTGTTTGGGACTAGTACTTGGCTCTGCAGGTATGAATTTGGTCAGCCAAGATCTGAGTGCTGACTGTTGGAAGTCCCTCCGTGCCCCCTTCTCCCTCATAGATTCCTAGTGGTTGAGCCCTACTAAGTCCCCAGTGATACTATGGGATGGGGACTAGTACTTGGCTCTGCAGGTATGAATTTGGTCAGCCAAGATCTGAGTGCTGACTGTTGGAAGTCCCTCCATGCCCCCTTCTCCCTCATAGATTCCTAGTGGTTGAGCCCTACTAAGTCCCCAGTGATACTATGGGATGAAATCCACAATAAGGGCTCCTATAAAGGGACCCACAATGCAAGGAAGTAGCTGGATGTAACCCCAAGCTCTCTTTTCCCACTGGGGTGATCTCTCAGTCTGATGTTGTGCCAGCTTCAGGGAGAGGCAATGTGGTCAACATAGCTGTTCCTCTTACCCTTTGAATGCAGGGTATCTTGGTCTCTGGTGCAGGAGGGTACTTCAACCTCACTCCCATGTTTTAGGATTTTCTCCATTGGTGTCTCATTCATGAGTGGTTGTTAGTAGTTGTTCTTGTGAGGTGGAGTAAAGTTAGGAACAACCAATGTTGGCATCTTGGTGACATCATTTCCTGCACATCTTGAAGAGAGGGAAATCCTGAAATGTACCCATTAAAAGCATATGTCCATGCTCAATAGCTCAGTTGTTAATCCTATGGAACCTGCCTGCCAGGCTCCTCTGTCCGTGGAATATTCCAGGCAAAAATACTGGAGTGGGTTGCCATTTCCTCCTCCAGGGGATCTTCCCAACCCAGGAATAAACCCACACCTCATGTTATCACCTGCATTAGCAAGCAGATTCTTTACCACTGCGCCACCTGGGAAGCCCAAAAGCAGGCTTACAGTTACCTAATGTATTTGGCTCCCAACTTGGTATTATACTGTAGATCCATCTTGGGAACATTTCTTTGATTCTTCCTTCCCCACTAAGAACCCAGTACTCAAAATCAGGAGAGCTGGCCTTAGGCCTGATAGTAGGTAACTGGATTTCCCATCTATAAAATGAAGCGTTGAGAAATACCTCTCCCCCAGTAAATTTTAAGAAATAATATTCATACCTTTTGACCAAGTAATTTTCCTTTCAGACATCTATCAAATGAACTGACACAAAAGGGGAGAAATGTAAACAAGAGGCTGTATATGTAATGATAGCTCACGGAATTTTTTTTTCACGACTGCAAAGCAGTCTAAATGTTTTGTTGTTCAGTTGCTCAGTCGTGTCCAACTCTGCAACCTCATGGACTGCAGCACGCCAGGCTTCCCTGTCCTTCACCATCTCCTGGAGCTTGCTCAAACTCATGTCCATTGAGTTGGTAATGCCATCCAACCATCTCATCCTCTATCGTCCCCTTCTCCTCCTGCCTTCAGTTTTTCCCAGCATCAGGGTCTTTTCCAATGAGCCAGCTCTTCGCATCAGGTAGCCAGAGTATTGGAGCTTCAGCTTCAGCATCAGTCCTTCCAATGAATATTCAGGATTGATTTCCTTTAGGATGGACTGGTTTGAGCTCCTTGCCGACCAAGGGACTCTCAAGAGTCCTCCAATACCACAGTTCAAAAGCATCAGTTCTTTGGCACTCAGCTTTCTTTATGGCCCAGCCCTCACACCCATACATGACTACTGGAAAAAGCATAGCTTTGGCTTGATGGACATTTGTTGGCAAAGCAATGTCTCTGCTTTTTAATATGCTGTCTAGGTTTGTCATAGCTTTTCTTCCAAGAAGCGAGCGTCTTTTAATTTCATGGCTGCAGTCATCATCTACAGTGATTTTGAAGCCCAAACATAAAGTTAGCCACTGTTTGCACATCTATTTGCCATGAAGTGATGGGACCGGATGCCATGATCTTCGTTTTCTGAATGTTGAGTTTTAAGCCAGCTTTTTCACTCTCCTCTTTCACCTTCATCAAGAGGCTCTTTAGTTTCTCTTCACTTTCTGCCATAAGGGTGGTATCATCTGCATATCTGAGGTTATTGATATTTCTCCTGGCAATCTTGATTGTAACTATTATTATTGGGCAACTATTAACAGTTCATATTAACTATTAATAGTTAACTATTAATATTAACTTATTAATCATATTAGGCAACTATTATTGTATTAACTAAACAGAATATTTGGCAACCATTATAATTACCAGTAGGAGTTTATGTCAACATAGAAAATGTCTAAAGGAGCTCGATGTAAATTTGTTCATACAAATATGATTGCAATTACATGAAATGAGAAACCACAAAATTGTGCCTAAAATGAAGACAAAAAAATACATAACATAATAAAAGATGCTATTGGATAGTAGACTCTAATTTTACTATAATACTGTACTGGATGACAGTATTGACTTCCAAAAGACAATACTCAAAATTATAATAGTGATTTCTTGTCATTTTGTCCTTGCAAATGTGACCAAAATTGGAGGCTTTTCAGATGATAATTGCACATGTAAATGTTGTAAATATTGCCAACCATTTGAGGCATTTTGGTTATTTTGGGTTTAACATGTTGACCTTAAGAATTTCTAGTATAGGATCTATTCCTAAAATGACTTTGTTAAAAATCAGGATTCTACAGGACAATTTCTGGATTCCCTCTCATTCAGTAATTAGTTTGGGTTTGTTTCCATTACAGATCTTTGTGGAGAAAGAAAACCTGAAATTTAAAATTAAGAACACTATGTCTCTTTACAGGTGTTCCATTGCCCAAAGAAGATGTTTCTGCCCCCTTGATCTCCAGCTCACCAGTGAAGGAACCCCATGAGTATGAAGAGGCATCAAGTGAAGAGGAAGATAAAATAAAAGAAGAACCCTTGACAATCTCTGAACTGGCATACAACCCAAGTGCCAGCCTGCTCCCTACCCCGGTTGATGATGATGAGATTGACATGCTCTTTGACTGTCCATCTAGGCTGGAGTTGGAAAGAGAAGACACAGATTCATTTGAGGAACTGGAAGCAGATGAAAATGCCTTTTTAATGGCAGAAGAAGAGGAGATGAAGGAGGCTCGCCAAGCTTTGTCATGGAGCTATGACATTCTGAGTGGCACTATTCGGGTGAACCCACTGGTCAAGAGTTTTTCCCGGCTCCTTGTGGTGGGCCTGGGGCTGCTGCTCTTTGTATTTCCCCTGCTCCTCCTCCTTTTGGAGTCAGGTATTGATCTCTCCTTCTTATGTGAAATCCGCCAGACGCCTGAGTTTGAGCAGTTTCACTATGAATACTACTGTCCTCTCAAGGAGTGGGTGGCTGGCAAAGTCAACCTCGTACTTTACATGTTGGGTTGCTCATAAAGCTCATTTCTCATATGACTAAGGGCTATATTCAATACTAGTGATTTGGTTTTGTTTTTTTTTTTCCAGCAAATGCCTGGTTCTGAATGGTCATGGGACCATCAATAGGTGTTCTTACTCATAACTGATTATTCAGAGCTTTAAGTTAGCTTTCCATAATTCACTGCAAGTAAGTTTAAATCAAACACAGTTATTTTAGTTATAGGTCAGGAAGATGACCTCTAAATAACCAAAAATATGTTTATTTTTTATTATAGTACAGACATACTCTTTATCTATTATAATACATTGAGCGGAATAAATTCTTTTTTTTTTTAATAGCACCATTACAAGCTATAAGGTTCAGAATCAGAGTTTTAGTAAAAACCCAAGGGAAAGTTTTTTGAATATAATCCTTAGTGAGAACAATGTCCTCTAACCAATGCCTATACAACTAAATTTATGCTGGGCTTTTGTTTTCGTTTTTTTAAAATATTTTTATGTGTTCAAAATATTTTGGTAAATTTTTAGCAAAAAAAAAAAAAAAAAAGGAGCTTCCTGGAGTTATTTAAGTGTACAGATTGTAAGACTAATGCACAAAGGGTATGTCAGGAATTTTTAATGTCTTGGCACTGGTTTGTTTTTTAAAATATTTTTGACTGAACAATCACATAATTGTTATTATCTGCATATGAGATAGAAAAATAGGTAGAAAAACACTGTAGAAAATAAGCTCCTGAAACGGATGATGGAACTGGAGGAAGTAGAAATTGAGAGCATCAAGAGGACACAGGGTGGTCCATTTTTCAAAATATTTGGACAAGATGATGTTACTTTCATTTGCATTCTGTCCATATATGTTGGCTGAGGCAATGGAATGTTTTTAAAAGAAAGTGAAACTTTTAAAGGAAAATAGTTAGAGGAGATGCTAGTTAATTGTGTATTATTGTACATTAACCCAAGAGTGGAAGCAGATGGGAATTGGACAAATGGCAAGTAGCAAAACGAGTTCTGATGAGACTGATAGGCAAGTGGTGGTAGACAAATGATCTACTTTATGAAAGTGATGGTGATGCAAGGTACTGGATGATATAAAGAACAGCATACTCGCTGTCCAAGTGGACATGAATATGTCTAAAAGTGGATCTAAATAAAAGTGGAGAAACTTGAAGGCACATTTTTTGATCCCTCATGCCATTCATTGAGATTCTGTGGAAGAAGCTTTAAAAGAATTCTATATATGTGTGAAAGAGAAAAAGAGTCAGAAAGAATATGAGGAGAATGATCTTGGCTTTTTGATAAATGCCTATGATCTTCCTCTGTGGTGGTCATTATACTCTTTCCCTTTCCTGGTTTCCTTAGGATCTTAACTCATTCATAATTGGGGCTCTCATTAAGAAACTGGAGGGGATTCATTAGATAATATACCATTTCAGCTTGGATGAAGTAGTGAAATGACCCCCTAACTAGATAGTAAGTGGGACAAATGCTCTTGTACCTTCCTTCACACCACTGAATCCATGACAGAAAGAAAGGCTCTGAAGCCTTCCATGCAGAGTACATACCAATACTGTGAAAGAGAGTACAGTACAGAGCTTAGGGCACAGAGCATAGTGATTTTTCCATAAAATGTAAATGAAGACATGAAATGTGTTCATGGGATGGGCTATCTATAATCTCTCCTAACTTCAGCTCTATGATTAGTATAATTTCCAAAATGGCCATTCCAGTTCTACTCATTCGTGGAGCCCTGAGTGCTTTATTAGACATTTAATTTTGTAAATAAATTTTTAAAAGTCAGCTCATGAAGACTTCAGTTGAGCAAACTATACTATAATTTGCTATTCAGTTTACAGGGTGGTCTTTCTCATGTGCATTGGGTGACTGATTTTTCTTTTAAATAAAGAATATTTGATACCTGAAATTTGATACCAATATAGAAATATATTTTCTGTAGGTTATTTGGAAAGTTTGCAAATGATCACGTTTGAAATTGAAGTGGTTTCCCCCCTTGTTTATGACTTAAAAGTCATATCTTCTGACACGAGGATGTGCCAGTATAGTCTGCAGAAAATTAGTTCCCTCTTCTAATCATGCTTAATCTCATTTTCTTTGAAGTTCTAACCATAACAAATCATCCAGCCCTTGCCCTTTTACATTAATATTAAATAACATTTTAAAATTATAGAATATATTATGCGTCATAAACACTGAAAAGTGCTGACAGGATAAATATCACACATAGTCTAGCCAAGTGGATTTATACTAAGGAGTAATGACTATATAATTTTAACATTTCCAGCTAACATCTCTTAGGCAAAAACTTCACTGTTGAATAGAAATATTTTTAAGTGAAGGATCTGACAGGATAAGGTCTGCTGAATTTAAACAACAGCTACCAAAAGTAAAACTCAGATCCTGAAATGCCATTTTGTCAGGACAGATCAGTCTTTTAGAAATACTCGCTTTTCTTAGAAAACAGTCACCAGTTGCCTGAATCAAAGAGGAGAAGACTGCTTCCAAAGATAAAGGATATATAATATAGTAAGTTACAGAATTGAAAGCAAGTGTGTGAGTATATGTATATTCCATATTATTGGTATATACATGTTTATATATGAATATATGTATATATGTGTGTTTGTATACACACAACTGATATGCCCTTCATACACAGATGTTTTTATTTATCCCCAACTGAGGAATTTGTGACATGGTATTATTCATTTTCACTCTCTGATAACATAGTGGATAAAACCCACAGTCTCAAAGGTTTCAATTTTCCATGAAAACTACTGTGTGTACATTTGTGGTTTTATATACACACATATGGCAAATACATATACACACACAATCTTTAGTGCTAATGCAAGTTGGATATGAAAAAAATGTAGGTGAAGTATTGTGTATTTCTGTCTGTGCTTGGAACATACTGTAAAATGTTATGTATCTGGAACATATTTTGTGGTTTGTCTAATATAAAGACAACTCTGGGAAGAAGTCAAAATGATTGATTTCACTGAAAAACTAGAGATTTGGGGGCCACGTTACCTATGGTTGGAGCCTTATCTTTGTACAGTGAAATTTGCATTTCTGTGTCAACATCCAGATTGTTTTATATGTTAATATGGTGGCAGGAATCCCTAATAAAAATACTCTGGGGAAAAAATGTTTCTGCAATCATTCAGTCTTATTCAAAGTAAAGTTGTACAAATAGCCTGTTGGAAACTACAGAAAGGTACCATCTGGTGCCATGAAATGAGGTCACCCTTGAATGGTGATACTATGAAAAGAATGGCTAATGGATGGGATTAACACTTTGCAGAAGTCACCCATGCTAAAAGGCAAAATATTGAATGCACTGGAAATGCATCCAAATATGGAAGACAGTTATAGTCAGTGGCATCAAGATAGAAATAGAAAAGCATCAAGATAGAAATAGAAAAGCACGGGGAAAAACAGAAAAGGGGTTTTCTATGTGACAGGTAGGAGGGAGGACTTCAGAGGGGTAGCAGTATGTCCTTACTTCCTGTGCCAGAGAGAGCTACGTCAGACTCGACTCTGCAAGACGTGCCATTAAACATGTAGCGGTTCACAGGCCCTGGAAGAATTTTCCTATTCTACCCCTGTCTTCCCTGCATGCATGACCTAAAAGACCCTCTTGCTTTGGCTTGGCACAAAGCTAATGATTTCACACCTGACAGTTAGATCAGAAGGTGTCAGTTACTCTGAATGCAGTCAAAGGGACTCTCTTTACTCCAGGAACACCATGGGTGTCCAGCTGAATTACACCCTAGCTATGTGGCCTAGTGGGTTGTTTTTTTTTTTTTTTTTCAGTTTTATCAAGATATAATTGATACATACCAGTATATAATTTTAGGTAGGTAATGCTTTGATATGTGTATATATTGCAAACTGATTACCACCATAAGTTTAGTCACTGTTCATCACCTCACAGAGTTAATTTGTTTTCCCTTGTGATAGGAACGTTTAAGATTGCAGACTCTCTTAGTAACTTGCAGATATACAACACAGAACCATAACTAGAATCACCAAGCTGTACATTATATCCCCAGGACTTATTTATAACTAGACATTTGTACCTTTTGACCCCCTTCATCCATTTCACCCATCCAGAGGTTAGGGGTAAGTGAAGTCTGCCCAGTTCATTCCTCAGCAGTCCTCAGGGGTCCGAGGACCAGAGCACAGCAAAGAAAAGGAGTTTGGTGGTCAGTGTTCAGGTGTGAGATGCTAGGAGTCAGTCCCGAATCCACCAGCTCTAGCCAGCACCTGTGTTTGCACTGTGGCTGCCGACTGGGAGGCTCATACAAAATAGCCTCTGGCCAATTGTTCACTGAGCAGTCCAGGTTCCTAAGCCAGCCTTACCTCTTGGGAGAAACCTTTTTCCTTATTCGTACATCCCTTGCTCAGCCAATCAAGGCAAAGATCTCCTAACTACAGTACAGCATGAAAGGAAAGTACTGGGGAGAAGCTCCCACCGGGGTGACCTCAGTTGGGATGGTTGTGGTTGATGAACTTGAGACTCTTGGGACCACCTTTCTCTACTGGGTGGAGATAATGTGCTAAAGGACCCTGCTTACTTGTCCTCCTGCTTCTTCTCTCTCTCTCTCTCTTTCTCTTGGACCTGCTTTGGGGCTTCCAGTCTACCTGCAGTAAACAAACCCAGCGGGACCTGCCCGTGGTGAGCCCACCCAGGACTCAGCTCTCCACGTTCCAGCCTCGGTCTGCAGCGGGGTGGGTAAGTTTGGTGAGCCCCACCCAATGGGCTCAGCTGTCATCACTTCAGAGAAGATGGAAAAAACCTCACTTGGGCCTCAGATCCCAGCTGTGTTCTTCAATTCGTCAATAAAGCTGATTTTAATCCTCTTCTGGCCATTGTGTATATTGTCTATGGAGAAGTGGGGTGGGCGCTGGGGAGTGGTTCAGGCTCCCTGTCACCTCCAGTGTTGCAAGCAAGGCAGGAGCCGAGGAGGCTGCTCCTGGCTGAACCTCACACATCAGAGGATGTCTGCCACTGATATGGGCCCTGACAGCCCTTAGAGTTGGGTGAGGAAACTTGGGACATAGGACAGTATGTCTCCGACAGGCTCCATTCCAAAAGCCCATTTGTAAGTCCAATTGGTTCATAAGTTCACAAAGTTAGCCTAGGTACCCAACTAATACAATCAGCTATATAGTACTGAATTGTAAGAGGTTTATAATACTTTTCACACAAATAATACATTAAAAAAACAAAAACTTAAGCAGACATTTTTAACAGTCCAGTACCTTGAAGAGTACAGGAGTACAACACAACAGCGGGCACACAGGGGCTGGCCTCAAGTGAACAGGCAAGAAGGGTTACTGGCAGGAGGAGGTGAGAGATGGCAGAGCTGAAGGACCGTTAGCAATAGGAGGGCAAGCTGCAATTTCACTCATGCCTGACGTTGATGGAACAGATTCTGGTTCCTTGCTGGATTCAATTCTGCCTGTCCTCTTGAAAAAACAAGCCAGTGATATCTGGCTCGTAGCTCTGTTTTCCTCATCATAGATGACACAGTAGTGCTGGATTGCATTCTGAACGGCTGCTGCAGCCTTCATGTACCATTCTAAGTTCAGGTCCTGTACCTTAAAAACTAACAATGCCTCCTCAAATAGAGAAAATCCCCTTGCCATTTCCTGCATCATGAACCTCTTCAGTTCTTCAGTTATTCCTTCCTCTTGTCTCTCTTCGTCCTTTCTCAGGGCCTCCAATTCCTGATGTTTCTTGCCAGTACCAGCTACATCACCACTGCTTTTATGCTTGCTTCCAAACATCCTGGACTTTATATAAAGATACTGTACTCTGTAAAGCACACAAAAGTACAACCACCTTAGAGGATGCATGCATATGACAATGTACGCCAGACACGTGAACTAACTTACATGACTGGATATGCAAATGTGCGTTCGCATTTTTGAAAGTTCACAACTTGAAGGGGACTTACTATATGTGGGAGACTTCCTGTATTAGTAAAGAACAGGAGGTTTCTTGGAGCCACACATCCCTCTTCTTTATTTGCAGCTGATGTTGACCTCAAAAATCTCTGGAACAAGAACCAAATCCATTTTTCCTGATTGCAGAGGAAAACTCTTATATTTTAAATAGGATACAGCATATGCTTTGTATGGATACCAAGTATTAAAACCTGTCTTGCAAATGACAGCAGCTCCTCCAGCTAACACGGCTCATCTTGAGCTCCTCACCCACATGAACTGTGATTTTGATCATCCCAAGGGTTTTGAGCTTTCCAAGAAGACTACAATTTAAGGGAGACAACATACTAACAAACCAACATTGGTTTCCACTTTGCTTGGCAGTCATAGTCTTCGTAGTAAGTTAAAAACACAGCATCCTGGTTTAGGGGTCAGTCTGCTGTCACTTCCGTGGTGTGAATCAGCTCCCTTCCATGCTCAGCCAGCCTCAGTGTCCTTAAAACCCTGGGCTGCTGGCTCTGCAGAGTTGCAAACCAGACCCTGAAGAGCGGTGGCCACAGAGAGGTACTGCTCCCTGGTTCTAAGGGTTTCTGTTTATTGTCTAAACCAGGACTCTTTTTGAGAGTGAAAGGGGGTGTTTTTAAAGAATATGTCACAGCAATGGGTATTAATGAGGGCCTTTTCAGATGCTCTATCTTAGGGTTTTGCCTCATAAGCTAGAACGCCCTCTTTCAACAATTCCTCCAGCTTGTTTCCTCTTAAATATGGATAAGGTGAAACAGGGAAGGATTATTGCCCTGTAGTCATAGATCTCCTACTTGTATCAAGAATCAGATTAAAAATCATGGGTTTTGGTGTGGGACTATAAATGACACAGAAGATTATTTTAAATGAGGTTTCTGGCATTGGATATTTAGTGCTACACATTCAATTTGTTTACCATTTGTAATGATGAATTTCTTATTTAATGTGAAACAGGTAGAGAGTTAAAACAATCTCAAGGTTGCTTTTACCTGTGTAGTCATGAATTTGCCACTTCGATCAGCACATACAAGTGATGATGATCAGCTTAACTGTGAGCAACTGAGTAACACGAAGTACACTCAAGACAGTTATGCCAAAACCAACTTACTCACTTACAACAAGAGGTGTCAGTCATCCTAACACTTGTTTGATGCTAGATACTCCATGCATGACCTTCCTAAAACATAAGCTATAATGTGAACCAAATACTATTAAGTCCAAGGAATCACAGCTAGAAAGCTGCCTCTTGGGGAAGTCTGCCCAACAGACATGCCTGTCTCAGGAGGGCTGGAGCTTATACACATCTTACTCAAAATCTCCCATTTTTACAAATTTCTTGTGGTGGAGGCTGGCAGTTCAGTTCAGTCGCTCAGTCGTGTCCGACACTTTGCGACCCCATGAACCACAGCACGCCAGGCCTCCCTGTCCATCACCAACTCCTGGAGTTTACTCAAACTCATATCCATCGAGTCAGAGATGCCATCCAACCATCTCATCCTCTGTTGTCCCCTTCTCCTCCTGCCCCCAATCTATCCCAGCATCAGGGTCTTTTCAAATGAGTCAGTTCTTTGCATCAGGTGGCCAAAGTATTGGAGTTTCAGCTTCAACATCAGTCCTTCCAATGAACACCCAGGACTGATCTCCTTTAGGATGGACTGGTTGGATCTCCTTGCAGTCCAAGGGACTCTCAAGAGTCTTCTCCAACACCATAGTTCAAAAGCATCAGTTCTTTGGCACTCAGCTTTCTTTATAGTCCAACTCTCAGCAGTGGCCACAGAACTGGAAAAGGTCTGTTTTCATTCCAATCCCAAAGAAAGGCAATGCCAAGGAATGCTCAAACTACCGCACAATTGCTCATCTCACATGCTAGTAAAGTAATGCTTAAAACTCTCCAAGCCAGGCTTCAGCAATATGTGAACTGTGAACTTTCAGATGTTCAAGCTGGTTTTAGAAAAGGCAGAGGAACCAGAGATCAAATTGCCAACATCCAATGAAGCATCAAAAAAGCAAGAGAATTCCAGAAAAACATCTATTTCTGCTTTATTGACTACGCCAAAGCCTTTGACTGTGTGGATCATAATAAACTATGGAAAATTCTAAAGAGATGGGAATACCAGACCACCTGACCTGCCTCTTGAGAAACCTGTATGCAGGTCAGGAAGCAACAGTTAGAACTGGACATGGAACAACTGACTGGTTCCAAATAGGAAAAGGAGTATGTCAAGGCTGTATATTGTCACCCTGCTTACTTAACTTATATGCAGAGTACATCATGAGAATGCTGGGCTGGAGGAAGCACAAGCTGGAATCAAGATTGCCAGGAGAAATATCAATAACCTCAGATATGCAGATGACACCACCCTTATGGCAGAAAGTGAAGAACAACAAAAGAGCCTCTTGATGAAAGTGAAAGAGGAGAGTGAAAAAATTGGCTTAAAGCTCAACATTCAGAAAACTAAGATCATGGCATCTGGTCCCATCACTTCATGGCAAATAGATGGGAAAGAGTGGAAACAGCGGCTGACTTTATTTTTGGGGGCTTCAAAATCACTGCAGATGGTGATTACAGCCATGAAATTCAAAGACACTTACTCCTTGGAAGGAAAGTTATGACCAACCTAGACAGCATATTAAAAAGCAGAGACATTACTTTGTCAACAAAGGTCCATCTAGTCAAGGCTATGGTTTTTCCAGTGGTCATGTATGGATGTGAGAGTTAAGAGTTGGAGGCTGGCAAGGGAGCTCCAAAACCATTTCTTCCTTATGCTGTGCACAGAATTAGACTACATTTTCCAGCCGTCATGTACATGGGTATGGCTGTATTCCCAAGTTCTGGCCGTTGGAATTTGAATGAGACGTGATCTGTATCACTTCTAAGCCCTGGACTAAATGTGAGCCTTTATGATCCACTGGATGTCAGTACCTGCCAGCAACCTAGATCCTTGAATGACCGTGGAGCAGATCACCCTATGTGCATGCATGCATGCATGCTAAGTCACTTCAGTCATGTCTGACTCTGTGCAACCCTATGGACTGTAGCCCGCCAGACTCCTCTGTCCATGGAATTCTCCAGGCAAGAATACTGGAGTGGGTTGCCACGCCCTCCTCCAGGGGCTCTTCCTGGCCCAGGGATCGAACCCTAGTCTCACGTCTCCTGCATTGGCAGGCAGGTTCTTTACCACTAGTGCCACCTGGGAAGCCCAGAGCACCCTGTACCTCACCCTAAACCAGACCTGTTACTTGGGCAACAAAGTCTTACCTGGCAATTTCCAAGTCCATTGTTGTTACCACTCCTTCTCCCATCACTTAAGGTGTCCAGCTCGCCTGAGGACAGGAAGTATAGCTGACAGCAGGCATAGGAACTGCCCAGGACAGGAACGACCCAGAAGATTCCACTGGATAATTCCCTGTGCCCGAGAGCACAAAAAGGACTAGGGCCTACTTTTGATGCTAATGTATCTTGTCACTCTTGCTTTCAGGGGCTCAGTTGGAATCCCACATAATTAGAATCCAAGGTAGACCACCCTGAGGGGCAAGATGACACCTGACTGAGAACTACTGGATTCAGGAGTGGTTTCAAGGGCACACGTGTGATCTGTGAACCTGAACAGGGCCCTGCTCTCAAAGGTTTGGTTTAATGCTCTGCTCACACATCATGACATTCTTAATATCCTGAAACTTGTGTTATGTCAGTGTCCTCCAATAAGATAACAAAATGTGCGGGAGATCAGTCAGGCAACAGTGGGCACCACGCATCCTGAGCCTTTGGTCTGAGTGCCAGGCACACGGGCACACGCATGCACGTGCACACACACAG
Source organism: Cervus canadensis (assembly GCF_019320065.1). NCBI lineage: Eukaryota > Metazoa > Chordata > Mammalia > Artiodactyla > Cervidae > Cervus > Cervus canadensis. The sequence continues at coordinate 10,031,612 of NC_057415.1, read as the reverse complement.
AAGACTGAAGCCCCAGGTGTCCCTGAGGGGTCTCCTGAGGGGACTCTGTGCATCAGAACTGAAGTCCAGATCATGGCAGTGCAGGCAGCTGCAGTGGAAGCTGGCCCCGGGGGAAAGGAGGTATTGCATGGGGACGGCACCACAGCCTGTGGTGGGAGGCCAGCTTGCCAGTTGGTCCCTGGAGCCCAGCTCTGAAGCATCAGCACAGGTATTTTTTTAAAGCACTTTACAGTTAATTAACCCTCACAATAATCCTATTAAGTAGGAACTATTATTACTCTTTTTAATTAAAAATTTAAAACTGAAGAATAGGGAGGAGCTAAGATGGCAGAGGAATAGGACGGCGAGACCACTTTCTCCCCTACAAATTCATCAAAAGGACATTTGAACGCTGAGCAAACTTCACAAAACAACTTCTGACCGCTAGCAGAAGACATCAGGTGCCCAGAAAAGCAGCCCATCATCTTCAAAAGGAGGTAGGACAAAATAAAAAAGATAAAAAGAGAGACAAAAGCGCTAGGGACGGAGACCCGTCCCGGGGAGGGAGTCATAATAGAGGAAGTTTCCAAACACCAGGAAACCCTCTCACTGGTGGGTCTGGGGTAAGTTTTCAAATCTCGGAGGGCAACCTAACTGGGAGGAAAAATAAATAAAACCCACCGATTACATGCCTAAAAGCAACTCCCAGCAGAAAAGTACCCCAGACACTCACATCCGCCACCAGCAAGTGGGGGTGGAATGGAGAGGAGCTGGCGGCATTGCTCAGGGTAAGGACCGGGCCTGAGTGCCCTGAGGGCAATCGGAGGGAGCTAACGTGAGATTGCAACTTAAACGGTGGGATAGCAAGAGAGAGAGAGAAAATTAACCAGCGAAAAGCCCTAACCGAAGACACTGCCAGCTCATTCGCAGAACAAAGGGACTGAGCAATTCCAGAGAATAGCTAGCCGGTGGCGGACCGGCTCATTCCCCACCGGAGGCAGGAGGCAGGGGGAAGGGGAAAGGGGCAAACTCGGCCCCAGAGACAGCATCCCCTACCAAACTGCACACAGGCTTCCAGTTTCTAACCAAAGACTTCCAGAGATTCTGGTTGGTTGACATCCACCAGGAGGGTTGCGCCTAGAGGCCAGCTCCCCAGAACAGACACAAGGCTCACCTGACTGGCGCACCCGGAACTGAGGCTGGGACCGCGGAGGGGAGAAGGCGCACCGCACTGGGCGAGAGTGCGCTCGTCAAGCTCCTGGCTGCCTCAGCTGCTCGGGCAGGGGAAGGCACAAAACGCAGGCCCAACCGAGTCTGCGCTTTTGTGGAGGACCCGAAAATTGGAACCGCACACAACTCAGGGCCCGCTCCCTGTAGAGCAACCTGGAGCCTGAGCAGTGTAGACGGGGAAAGCACACACCTGTGAGCGGGGGCAAACCCAGTGTGGTCGGAACACTGTGAGTGCTCCCCACACAGTCCGGTGACAATTGTCTACAGTGCCCCTCCCTCCCCACGGCTGACTGAACAAGCGAACCTAAACCAGAGACCACCTCTGCTGGCTGGTGTCAGGGCGGAAATTAGACACTGAAAAGACCTGCAGACAGAAGCCAAATAAACAAAGGGAACAGCTTCAGAAGTGACCGGTGCAACAGATTAAAATACCTGTAGTTAACACCGACTACACTGGAAGGGGCCTATAGATACCAAGAAGTATAAGCTGGAACAATGAGCTATCTGAAACTAAACTGAACCCACACTGCCTGCAACAGCTCCAGAGAAATTCCTAGATATATTTTTACTTTTTTTTTTTTAATTTTTTTTTATTTTTCTCTTTTATTTTCTTTTAAAATTCCCTATTACTCCTCTATTACTCCTTAATTTTCATTTTCTTTTACTTTCTTTTAAAGTGCTCTATTCATTTCAGTTCAGTCGCTCAGTAGTGTCTAACTCTTTGCAACCCCATGAATCGCAGCATGCCAGGCCTCCCTGTCCATCACCAACTCCGGGAGTTTACTCAAACTCATGCCCATTGAGTCGGTGATGCCATCCAGCCATCTCATCCTCTGTCATCCCCTTCTCCCCCTGCCCCCAATCCCTCCAAGCATCAGGGTCTTTTCCAACGAGTCAACTCTTCGCATGAGGTGGCCAAAGTACCGGAGTTTCAGCTTCAGCATCAGTACTTCCAATGAACACCCAGGACTGATCTCCTTCAGGATGGACTGGTTGGATCTCCTTGCAGTCCAAGGGACTCTCAAGAGTCTTCTCCAACACCACAGTTCAAAAGCATCAATTTTTTGGTGCTCAGCTTTCTTCACAGTCCAACTCTCACATCCATACATGACCACGGGAAAAACCATAGCCTTGACCAGACAGACCTTTGTTGGCAAAGTAATGTCTCTGCTTTTTAATATGCTATCTAGGTTGGTCATAACTTTCCTTCCAAAGAGTACGTGTCTTTTAATTTCATGGCTGCAAAAGTTCTCCATTACTCCTCTATTACTACTTAATTTTCATTTTCATATATTTTTACTATTTTCTTAATTAAAAAAATTTTTTTCTTTTATTTTCTTTTAAAGTCCTCTATCACTCCTCTATTACTCCTTAATTTTCATTTTCATTTCACTATAACCTTGCAAAAAAAAAAAAGACCCTATTTTTAAAGTGAACTTCATATATATTTCTTAAATTTTTTGTGTTTTTGTTTTTAATATTGTATTTTTAAGAGTCTAAACTCTACTCTAGATTTTTAATTTTTGTTTTTCAGTATTTGATATCAATTTTGGACATTTAAAAATCCAATATTCAGTACCCATTTTTACTCAGGAGTGTGATGATTAATCTCTCCCCCTTTTGACTCTCCTTTTTCTCCCCCAGATCACCTCTATTTCCTCCCTCCCCTTTCTCTTCTCAATCCAATTCTGTGAATCTCTGTGGGTGTTCTGGGCTACAGAGAACACTTAGGGAACAGAGTACTGTGTAGATCTGTCTCTCTCCTCTTGAGTCTCCCTTTTTTTCCTCCTGCTCATCTCTATCTCCCTCCTCCCTCTCCTCTTCTTCATGTAACTCTGTGAACCTCCCTGGGTGTCCCTCACTGTGGAGAATCTTTTCACCATTAACCTAGAAGTTTTATTATCAGTGCTGTATAGTTGGAGAAGTCTTGAGGCTACTGGAAGAATAAGACTGAAATCCAGAGGCAGGAGAACACCAGAAAACTCCTGACTACAGGGAACATTAACTAATAAGAGATCATCCAAAAGCCTCCATACCTACACTGAAACCAACCACCACCCAAGAGCCAATAAGTTCCAGAGCAAGACATACCATGCAAATTCTCCAGCAACACAGGAACATAGCCCTGAGCATCAACATACAGGCTGCCCAAAGTCACACCAAACACATAGACCCATCTCAAAACTCACTACTGGACACTCCATTGCACTCCAGAAAGAAGAAATCCAATTCCACGCACCAGAACACCAACGCAAGCTTCCCTAACCAGGAAACCTTGACAAGCCAATCGTCCAACCCCACCCGCTGGGAGAAACCTCCACAATAAAAAGGAACTACAGACCACTAGAATACAGAAAGGCCACTCCAAACACAGCAATCTAAACAAGATGAAAAGGCAGAGAAATATTCAGCAGGTAAAGGAACATGATAAATGCCCACCAAACCAAACAAATGAGGAGGAGATAGGCAGTCTACCTGAAAATAATTCAGAATAGTGATAATAAAATGATCCAAAACCTTGAAAACAAAATGGAGTTACAGATAAATAGCCTGGAGATAAGGATCGATAAGATGCAAGAAAGGTTTAACAAGGACCTAGAAGAAATAATTTTTAAAAAAAGAGTCAATTAAAAATGAATAAGGCAATAAATGAGATCAAAAACACTCTGGAGGGAACCAACAGTAGAATAACGGAGGCAGAAGATAGGATAAGTGAGGTAGAAGATAAAATGGTGGAAATAAATGAAACAGAGAGGAAAAAAGAAAAAAGAATCAAAAGAAATAAGGACAACCTCAGGGACCTCTGGGACAATGTGAAACGCCCCAACATTCAAATCATAGGCGTCCCAGAAGAAGACAAAAAGAAAGGCCATGAGAAAATACTCGAGGAGATAATAGCTGAAAACTTCCCAAAAATGGGGAAGGAAATAGTTGTACAAGTCCAAGAAACCCAGAGAGTCCCAAACAGGATAAACACAAGGTGAAACACCCCAAGACACATATTAATCAAATTAACAAAGATCAAACACAAAGAATAAATATTAAAGCAGAAGGGAAAAACAACAAATAACACACAAGGGGATTCCCATAAGGATAACAGCTGATCTTTCAATAGAAACTCTTCAGGCCAGAAGGGAATGGCAGGACATACTTAAAGTGATGAAAGAGAATAACCTACAACCCAGATTACTGTACCCAGAAAGGATCTCATTCAGATATGAAGGAGAATTCAAAAGCTTTACAGACAAGCAAAAGCTGAGAGAATTCAGCACCACCAAACCAGCTCTTCAACAAATGCTAAAGGATCTTCTCTAGACAGGAAACACAGAAAGGCTGTATAAACACAAACCCAAAACAACAAAGTAAATGGCAACGGAACCATACCTATCAATAATTACCTTAAATGTAAATGGGTTGAATGCCCCAACCAAAAGACAAAGACTGGCTGAATGGATACAGAAACGAGACCCCTATATATGCTGTCTACAAGAGACCCACCTGAAAACAAGGGACACATACAGACTGAAAGTGAAGGGCTCGAAAAAAATATTTCACGCAAACAGAGACCAAAAGAAAGCAGGAGTCGCAATACTCATATCAGATAAAATAGACTTTAAAATAAAGGCTGTGAAAAGAGACAAAGAAGGACACTACATAATGATCAAAGGATCAATCCAAGAAGAAGATATAACAATTATAAATATGTATGCACCCAACATAGGAGTACTGCAATATGTAAGGCAAATGCTAACGAGAATGAAAGGGGAAATTAACAATACCACAATAATAGTGGGAGACTTTAATACCCCACACACACCTATGGGTAGATCAACTAAACAGAAAATTAACAAGGAAACACAAACTTTAAAGGACACAATGGACCAGCTAGACTTAATTGATATCTATGGGACATTTCACCCCAAAACAATCAATTTCACCTTTTTCTCAAGTGCACACGGAACCTTCTCCAGAATAGTTCACATACTGGGCCATAAATCTAGCCTTGGTAAATTCAAAAAAATTGAAATCATTCCAGTCATCTTTTCTGACCACAATGTTGTAAGATTAGATCTCAATTACAGGAAAAAAAAAACCTATTAAAAATTCAAACATATGGAGGCTAAATAACACGCTTCTGAATAACCAACAAATCATAGAAGAAATCAAAAAAGAAATCAAAATATGCATAGAAATGAATGAAAATGAAAACACAACAACCCAAAACCTATGGGACACTGTAAAAGCAGTGCTAAGGGGAAGGTTCATAGCATTACAGGCTTACCTCAAGAAACAAGTAAAAAGTCAAATAAACAACCTAACTCTACACCTAAAGCAACTAGAGAAGGAACAAATGAAGAACCCCAGGGTTAGTAGAAGGAAAGAAATCTTAAAAATTAGGGCAGAAATAAATGCAAAAGAAACTAAAGAGACCATAGCAAAAACCAACAAAGCTAAAAGCTGGTTTTTGAAAAGATAAACAAAATTGACAAACCGTTAGCAAGACTCATTAAGAAACAAAGGGAGAAGAACCAAATCAACAAAATTAGAAATGAAAATGGAGAGATCACAACAGACAACACTGAAATACAAAGGATCATAAGAGACTACTACCAGCAGCTCTATGCCAATAAAATGGACAACTTGGAAGAAATGGACAAATTCTTAGAAAAGTATATCTTTCCAAAACTGAACCAGGAAGAAATGGAAGATCTTAACAGACCCATCACAAGCACAGAAATCAAAACTGTAATCAGAAATCTTCCAACAAACAAAAGCCCAGGACCAGATGGCTTCACAGCTGAATTCTACCAAAAATTTAGAGAAGAGCTAACACACCTATCTTACTCAAACTCTTCCTGAAAATTGCAGAAGGTAAACTTCCAAACTCATTCTATGAGGCCACCATCACCCTAAAACCAAAACCAGACAAAGATGCCACAAAAAAAGAAAACTACAGGCCAATATCACTGATGAACATAGATGCAAAAATCCTTAACAAAATTCTAGCAAACAGAATCCAACAACATATGAAAAAAATCATACACCATGACCAAGTGGGCTTTATCCCAGGAATGCAAGGATTCTTAATATCTG